>NC_142064.1:197382161-197677161 GCF_059756535.1 Pantherophis guttatus
CATTCTTAAATCTGCGTTAAACTCCAGCTCTTCAACAACTCATTGGCTGCATCTCCACTCCACTAATCTGGATAATCACTATGATGGCCAAGAAACATAAGAAACTCTTACTTTCTTTTGTTACGTAATAGTCTGTAGACCAATCAATATATTAGTATTCATTTTGGAGAAAATATATGGATGTATTAAAGAGCATGTCACAGCTGAACACGCTTCTCACATGTTGACTGTATTTGAACTGCATAGATCCAGGTTGACCCCTACTTCGCAATCAGAGACAAATTAATTATTGCAATCTAGTTTAGTTTAATTGTCTCTTGAGAAAAAAGATAGAAGAAGATGGATTGGATGAAGCACTAGCCTGGTATACACTCTCTATGAAGATCGGTAGTGTCTTTAACTCTTAATAAAGTTGGAATTTAAATCAGGGAAACTGCCTTGCAGTGGCCTTTGCTGTAACAGCAAAAGTGGTTATGTATCAGCTTCAAATTAACATTTATTTAGCTACACAATTTAAAGGTCTTTCAACAATTCTGTGGGATTTAGAGTTTACAAAGGTGGGAGGGGGAAGACCAAAAGAAATAATGAATTACCTCCAAAATATATATATAGCCAAAAAAATCCATCTAGCAAATGCTCATCTTTTTTTTTTTTTTTAATTTGATTTATATGCCGCCCTTCTCTGAAGACTCAGGGTGGCTTACAATGTGCTCAGCAATAGCCTTCATCCTTTTGTATATTTATACAAAGTCAGCTTATTGCCCCCACAACTGGGTCCTCAATTTACCTACCTTAGAAAGGATGGAAGGCTGAGTCAACCTTGAGCCTTGGCGAGATTCGAACCCTGCAGTAATTGCAGGCAGCTGGTCTTAATAACCAGCTTAATAACAGGGTGCCTTAAACCCCTGTACTACCAAGGCTCTTTTACTCTGCCGAAGAGCCTGGAAGAA
Source organism: Pantherophis guttatus (assembly GCF_059756535.1). Lineage (NCBI taxonomy): Eukaryota > Metazoa > Chordata > Lepidosauria > Squamata > Colubridae > Pantherophis > Pantherophis guttatus. Next base: position 197,383,112 of record NC_142064.1, read on the forward strand.
TGGCCAGGTCTTTGATATATTCCTATATGTCATCAGGGTGGGAACTGTATGGATTTCTGGGGATATATTGATTCAGAAGGCAGACACTGCTGCAACAGATGCTTCCTGAGTCCCACAAATAGTATTTAACTGATGGGATCCAGAATGGAGTGACTCTGTCTCATGGCAACAGATGGACAAAACAACTAGAATCAGGCAATTCCTCAAATAACCAGGCCATGAAGGATTTTGTAGGTGATAAACAGCCCTTTGAATTGCACCAGAAAGCCAACTGGTCACCAGTGCAGCTCTCATGGAACAATGGGGTCATATGGGCATAACAAGATATGTCCATCACTGCCCATTGTGTTGCATTCTGGCCTACCTGTAACTTCGAAGAGGTCTTCAAAAACAGCCCCATGTACACTCTGTTACATTATTTATTTATTTATTATTTATTAATTCAATTTGTATGCCGCCCCCCTCCGAAGACTCAGGATGGCTCACAATGCATTTAAAATCATTATAAAAAACATGTAAAAATTAAAAACATTAAAAACATTAAAACTCATTCACACCATTCATGGCCGGATCTCGCGGATCGCAAAAGCGATATCAACGGCCCCAGGCCTGCCGGAAAAGCCAGGTCTTCACTGCTTTTCGGAAGGCCGTTAGGGTGGGGATGGTCCAGACCTCAGGAGGTAACTGGTTCCAGAGAGCTGGGGCAGCCGCATAGAAGCTCCTCCCTCGCAGGCCCGCCAGCTGGCATTGTTTAGCTGATGGGATCCGGAGGAGACCAACTCTGTGGGATCTTACCAGTCGCTGGGAGTAATCCATTCATATAGTAGGTAAGAATGACCTGAAAGGTCTCCTGGTCCAAGAAGGGGTGCACCTGATGTCTCTACGAAAAGACCCTCTTGGCCACAGCTACCACCTGTCCTTTGGGTGGGCTGTGAGTCCAATGGGAGCCTCATATTGCATACTGAATTTGTGTAACCTGATGATACCTGACCCTGAACTAACACATGACCTCACTCAGTGGGTTTATATAGATTTAAATAGGTGGCTGTTGAACAACATGGCATCCCACAAGTGAGGGGCTGTGGATTTCACTCTCCCTGTTAATATTGAATGAAACTGGTCACTAAGAAAGGAGAAGTTCTATAAAATAGTCCCTCCCCACCCCCAACCTTGTAGCCAGTCAAGAAGGATAACATGATTGATGGTATCAAAGAGATCAGGGAACACAAGGATGGACACATTACCCCCATCCTGACGGCACAGCTCGTCAATAAGTGCAACCAATGCTATATCGGAATTGCGATCCAGCCTGAAAGCTGACTGAAATGGATCCAGCTAATCCATTCACCTCCATGATCAAAGCCCAAACACTTCTCAACAACTTTCTCTAGAAAAAGGAAGGTCAGAGAGTGGATGGAAATTATCCAGAATTATTTGGATCCAGCAATGGCTTCTTGAGGAGCAGATACACCATAACCTTATTCAAGACAAAGGACAAACCCCTTCCCTCAAAGCAGGTATCACTGATAGTGACATTTTTGCTCTCATTGGAACAGTTTAGCCCTTTTGGTTTTTTTACATGGTTGCAGGGACAACAGAAATTTAACAATTTACACGGTTTTCACTTCTGCACTTCCATTGTATAAAAAGGTGCAACTCTTACAGAAACATTTGACTATTTGGCCTTTCATCAATTTCTACTTCAATGTTCACTTTTGAAAGTTGGAATCTTGAGATTTTGGCAATGGAACCTAAATAGTTGAATCTTCTGGCTTCTGGTGTAATATTTTGCGTCTCATGAACATCTTCCTTTGCCTGTAATCGATACCTAAACTTTTTCCAGTGAAAAGCAGTAGTGATCCTGGGAATCCACAAATTACACATCTCTTTGAAGCAATCTATGCTAACCGTGGGACTTGGCTAAGTGGAGCTTCTTCCTCTTTCTGTGATCCTGGCAAAAGCATATATATGGCATCAGCAGCTTGATATTTTCAAATATAAATAGGACAGAGTGCCCTGAGGACAGTAAACACACGCAATACTGATGAAGGGCTGCTGAGTCTTATCTTCTATATGTACATGATACTCCCATCATATTGGTGCAATAAGGAAAAATGCCTACCGACCTACTGAAAAAAGCCCATGTTGGAAGTTTCACAAGACTGCATTGATCCTAAGAATATCTGTTTAATAACTACAGGGACAACTATGTCAGTTTGGCTTCAGTTCAGATTCAGTTTCAGTTTATTGACCCAGGCTCAGTTCTAGTCTGTGTGAATAAGATGCCTTTGATCTTTGCTTTGTGAGATGACCTAGCGGTCAATTCTCTCCCTGATCCTACATATTTAACATCTTTATGAGGCTGCTGAGTGAGGTAATTTATCAGCATGGGGTTAGGAACCATTAGTGCATTCACGAAACTCAGTTATATATCTCAAACTTGGCAGGCCAAGCTTAGAGGTCCTACTTCACTATGGGCTCGAGATGAAGAAAAATGGGCTCAGGCTCAACCTTAGAAGATCAAGTGGCTGTGGATTTTGGGACCATCTGGGTTTGGAGATTGTTCATCTTTAGTTCTGCATGGGGTTGCATTGTCCCATGGAGACCAGCTTCACATTTTGGGGCCATGTCTCAGCTCCTACTTGAAAAGTAGAGGTAGCAGTGGCTTGGAGGACCTTTGCGCCAATCTATCTCATGCACCAATTTCTCGACTGGGAGGCTCTACTTATGATCACTCATGCCTTGGTCATTGCATCTTGATTACAGCAATGTGCTCTGCCTGGGGCTGCTCCCGAAGACTTTTTGGAAACTACAGTTAGTCCAGAAAACAGTAGCGCAAATAGTTATGGGTACAAAGTAATTATGAGACTCCTTCAAAACGCATATGCAACACTGCTGCTTTATAATTTGTACTGGTTGCCAGAGGGTTCCCAGGTGCAATATAAGGTGTTGGTTGTCACATATAATGTATCATGATTGTCATTTGTTGCGTTTAAATGTGTGCACTATCTGACTGAGTAGTCATACAGCTTTATATATATGTTTTTATTTACTAATTTAAATAAATACACAAATAAAGGCATGTATTTATGCATATTCTAAAAATGCACATTATTTGTTTGATGCAAGGAGAAAAAAAAGGAACTGATTAACTTGGGCTTGGTTGTTTGACTAGAAAGTAACATATTTCCCTTGGGCTGATCACTTGCCACCTGTTGCTACGATTTTATTACTAATAGCTAATAGCTGATCTGTCATAAATCAGGTAACTGGGCACCATTTCTCTTCTGACACTACTCTTTCGGTTTCTCGAGTGTTTTGTGCCAATTCAATAGCAATAAAGAGATAGGTCATTTCTATCATCCCATTTTAATTTTTCTACTACATGAAAGTTCATGTAGTATTGAAATATTAGGCTTTTGTCCTCTTTGCGCCAAGAAGTCCCATCCTAGCACAGGTTGTCATGCGCTTACAAGAGTATTTAAAGAACACCACGAATGGAGCCACATTCATGAAAAGATTGATTGTCTAGCTCAGGGGTGTCAAACTCGATTGTGTCACGGGTGGGATTGCAACGTTTTTTGCCTTGGGGAAGCTGGGGTGGGTGTGGCCTTCAAGTGACGTATCTGGCCCACGGGCTGCCAGTTTGACAGACTTGATCTAGCTTGATGACGAATTCTCCTGCACTGAGAGGAATATATCCACCATTATTATTATTATTTTTTTTGCAATCATCATAGTACTTTTGCAACTGAATCTAATAATAAAAATGTGGATTATTTGACTATATCTATTTCTGACTAGTTTGTCTTCTTCCGTTAGCCACACCCTCATCTCATGTCTCCTCCCTGTAAAGGTCAAATATTTATTTTATTTATTATTTTATGAACTATGGCTGTACAAAGATCTTGATTTACATAGGAAAAACCTGGCTGAGAGAAAAATATACATAAAGACCTACGAAAAGAGAATAATGTATGTATGTATGTATGTATGTATGTATGTATGTATGTATGTATGTATTTCTCTTTAGCCAGGTTCTTCCTATGTAAACCAAGATTTTTATGTAGCCCTAGTTCAGTGAAATCCCAATCCACTAGTTTCTAGGCTTTTTTTCCAGCAGCCAGCAAGCTCCCTGCTGCCCATTGGGAGACTAAGGAGACTAAGATAGATCTATTTCGGACTTATAAGCCTGTCACCCTCAAGTCATCACAACTAGGGCTAGTCTATTCAGCAGCAGAATACTGTGTCCCTGTATGGCCTAACAGTTACCATTCAAGTAAAGTAGACTCCAGACTCAATAACACATGAAGATTATAAGCAGATGTAATAAAACCACTCTGACTTGCTGGCTTCCTGTTCTGAATCATATATCACTCCCAGTTTTACAAAGGCGATATGCATTAGTGAGAGAATATAGAAAAATTATAAACAGCTCACTACTTCTGGTGCATGCCGACCTTCCTCATGCATCAGCCGGAAGGTTCAAATCTAGGAACCCCCATTGGCACTTGCACAATATCTGTTCTACAACTTTAACATTGATTCCCAATGAAAAGTCAAATGGGTTGCTGAACGTCTAGATACAGGAGGACATATAAATGACCCCACGAAAAAGATGCTAGGATTTGAACTACCATGCCAGCAATGGACAATGTAGAATAGGATTTGTACCTCACATGGTGTCTGCCGGGACTCAGTGTATAAATGGGGCATAGTATCCTCCCCTCAGTGCAATGGTGGGGTCCCAAATCAAACTGTAGATCACACCATGGCCAACTGTAAGCTGAGGGCACATACTGGTTCAGTATCTGATTTTTTTTTTCATATAAAGGATGTCGTGCTTCAATGGTTAGATGGCCAAGACATTGGTATCTGAATATAGATCTTTTTAGCTTTCATATTATATTGTGTTTTTAATCTTGGGGAAATATATATACTGCAAGTCCATATATGATATGCCATATGCTAAATTAATATAAAATAGCTTGAATGGAATGGCATGTTATAAACTAAGGCTAAGTTTTCCAGTCTATATTAATACAGTAACACAGATTTGAAACTAGACTGAACCGTAGCAGCCATTTAAATCCCTTTTTTGCCTTTCATGTCTATGTTGCATTCTTCTCCAGAGCAATGGTGCTTAATATTACAGCCCCTGATTGCTTGCAGTCACTAGTGGAGTCTCAAAACTTGTTATATCCTCTTAACACTGGCTGGAAGATCCTTTGCTAGCCATTCTTTAAAGATATACCACCAAGATACAACCTTTGTTTCATCCCTACTCATAGCTGAGATTTTCTAATTTCATATTTATCTGATCCAATGTTAAAGGGGTTTTCCATTTCTCCCCAACACAGCTATTGAATGTGTGTAGTTCCAATGCTCTATTGGAGACCATGGTGATGGTGTGGCAGGGGCTAGGATTTGCCCAGCAACTTTTGGCTTCTGCAAACTATCCCTTTTCTTTTGGGGGAAAGATAGATCAAGCATTGGGCAATTATTTTTCACAGCATTGGTCAGGCATTATGCAGGGTTCTTATTATTCAAGTCAAATTAATGCAGGAGTGTGAGATGCACGTGAAAAAAAATATAACTCACTTAAGAGCAGTGCTGTGTGAAGCAGGAACCCAGCATCTGCCAATTATCCTATCTGTTGATTTGGACTGAGCAAAAAAGACAGTGAGAAAGAGAGCAAAATTGTGAAAAACAGAAAGATGAGAGAGGACAAGGCATAAGAGAAAGACACAGAAAAAGCTAGGGAGGGAGGGAGGGAGGGAGGGAGGTGATGAACAAGGGACTGAGATAGACTAATGAGAGAGAGCAAGAGAGAAACATACTGGGCACAAGAAAGATCATAAAAGAAAAAAAAAGAATGTGAGAAGGATCTTGTAATCTAAAAGATAGGTGGGGACTTCCCAATAAAATAGAAAAGAACAGCCTTTGGGTAAACAGATAGCCTTCCTCACTCACACACCCCTTCAAAATGACCTACAGTATTAATTCGACAATATGAGTGGCAGTTGAGAAGCAGGAGAGTCAGAAAATCCACACCCACCTCAAGGATCAGGTTCCAATAGATCAGGGGTTCCCAACCTTTTCTATACCCCGCACCCCTAGAATGCTTCTGATATATTCTCGCACCCCTTAAAAATAAATAATGATATGCCTATAATATACATATACACTATAATTTTGAAACTTCTAAACCCAAGTTTTCGCACCCCCTGGAATATCGTATCGCATCCCCAGTTGGGAACCCCTGCGATAGATGGATAAATCCATGGTTTAGCTATCAGTCAAAACTTGTTTCCTCCCCAGTCCTATAATGAGAGCAATTAATGAATTCTTCTCCTAATGGCAGAAAACCCACCAACAGTTACATATGTATATATGTGGCGTGTGTGGTCCCAGTCAAGGGTCTTTCCCATTACCCACAGGATGTTGGTTCTGGACAAAAATGTTGATGATTGATTCTGAGACCTATTAGATTAGGGTAAAAAAAAATTTAATTTTTTTTTTAAATCTAATTTTTCAGCTTTCAATTTCCAAACATTAGAGGTGCTCAAACCTTCTGACATGCCTTGGGGACTGTAAAAGTATTTTAGTTATTTTAATATAATTTAGATGTGCTTGGTAGGTAACTACGTAAATATCATAACTTTTAAACATTTTGTTTGTTTCATTTATAAAGTATATTGAGTGTATTTAGCTATTTTATCAATTTTGGGATTGTTGTTTTTTTGAGTAGGTGGTTCAGGGGCATCTCTTCTGTGCTTTTCTGCAGGGGCTTAATTCATCTTGAAGGATAAGGCTTTCTATTGGGATGGCTCTTAGATTCAGCTTTGACTTACTGTACATGCAAAAGTATTCAGGTTCATTCAATGATATAGAACATCGTCTCTGAGCTTATATTACAGTAGAAAGTATGACTGTCTTGGAAAGGGATAACAGTTTCATTTATTAGTTTTTTGGCAGGAGTAATGCAGTTTTAAGATTTCTAGCAGCTAGGATTAATTGGAGCCAATACTTTGAACATATTGGAACCCTTTCAATAGTGGGAACATCTTCTTGGAAACGAGCAAAACATTAGTGATTGTTGCACCCATTTGTAGAATTCTCCATCCTAGGCAGGTACATCAAAGACCAATGATATTTTCTTTTTATTGCCAGACAAATATCTCTTAGTTTTCCTAAACATTTTAATCTTTAACAAATATGTATTGTTTTAAAAAGGACTGATTCTTGAATTAGAATGTGTGAAGATTATATATAAATATATATTTACAAGTTGCTGTAGTAGAAATATTGCTGAATGACAGTATAAGCCTTTAATATGATCTGAGTATTTTCATTTCTTTTCAGGGCATCTCTTGTTCCTCTTGCTTGAAATCTCCTTCCTACTCAAAATCTGTTTCAATTACTTTACTTTTCCTGTCTTGCTTAAATTTTACAGCTTTTGTGTGAGGTTATTTGCCTTGCTGTGAAAATTACACTGGGAAAATATGATGGCATACAAGGACAACTTTATGAAATGCTTGTATTCCTTGAAGTTATGGAAACTGCATAAAGAACATTGTCAATGTTGGTGAAGTCATTCAGTTAGCATCCATCCATCCATCCATCCATCCATCCATCCATCCATCCATCCATCTATCTATCTATCTATCTATCTATCTATCTATCTATCTATCTGATCAGCGTACCAGGCCTTGGGCCTGGTTCCCACCCTAATGGGTCCTACCCCCATCTCCCTACTACCCATAGCAATTCTTTCCACCTTATTTTTATTTTTTATTTTATTCTGTCCACCTTATTTCTTTTGGCAAGCAGCTGATCTGCTTAAGTAGTCTTTTTAAATGGAAGGTACATGGCGCTGTCCTGGCCTTCCTACATGGAGGCTGCGTGGCATGCTGTTCCAGAAGTGGGCCCATTTTGGGAGCAGCCACAATTCATTACACCTGCTCTAAAATGGTGCCTGCTTTGGGATGGTGCTGCATGACCTCTGTACTGTATAGGGAGGCCAAGGGGAGAATCGGTTAGCTCTTCTTCCCAGTCATGATGTCTGAGACTATCTGTACTGCTTCTTTTATATGTTTGTCTTTTATGAGGATATACAGAGTATTTTTATTGCACGTTATTTATAATAAGGCTTCACAGACTCAAACTGGAGAGTTAATGGAATATAGGATTCCACGTTGTGAAAAAATTAATCTGAAGTTGTTTTAAATACTAACAAATTCAATAGAGGATTCAAGAGCTTCTGGGACAATTAATGTTTAAAGAGATGAAAGCCTTCTGTTTTGTTATCAGTATGCATAATAAATAATAATGAACACACTCAGTTCTCTGTGTGTCAGTTGTTATGTAACTGCAACAGCATGCCAACTTGCATTATTGTTATTTCTATCAATAACAAAGAAAAAATAGTGGTTTCAAGACACTCCTGAGGTTTTTAAAAAGGAAAATAACACCGCTCTAAATCTTATAATGTAGGGAAAAATTGCTCCTGGTTTTCTTCTCTTTCCTTCCATCCTTCCCAGCATTAGAGCTTTGTCCAGAGAGCAAGGTCTTCACATATTGTTTCCAGAGTTGGATGAATTGACTCTGGTCATTTGTGCCTTGAGTGAGAACTTTGAGTTGATTTGTATTATGATCCAGTTGTTTGTTCCCTTAGTTGTCCACAGCGTCCTCAAGAGTCTTCTCCAAACCCCAAAACAGAAGCGTCAGTAGTCATTTTATTTGCATCTTCAAAGTCTGTTACTTTTTAAAAAAAATTTTGAGAAAAATTGAAGTAAAATTAATAAGGCACAGCTAGAGGGAATATCAGAATCATAGCACTGGGAAATAGCATGTGAGAATTAGCACGAGGTGAGATACAAATAAAGGATAAAAGAAATAAAAACATGTCATAGGCAGGTGAACAGCCTGGGATGAATTCAAATTCCTCACTATTAATAATGAAGGTTTAACAATGCAACAGTTTTAAATCTCATTGATAATAATTTTTATAAAACAGAATTGCTTAATTTTGATTTAACTGAATCATAGTTTGAAAGGGAGATATACATATGAAAACAAAATGTATGGTCCTTAATTTTCAGAAAGTGAGTATCCACTATCAAAACAACATATCGTTGCAGTCTTTCTCCTCTCCGCTCCGCTCCGCTCCTCTCATGATTTCCCCTAGCTCCTCCTCTTTCACACTCATACCGTCTGTCCTTATTATTATGGCCATCAATTTCCTCACATATTTTATATCTAGATATTTAACACCATGTACAACTGTTTGTTTTTGTTAGGCAAGACCAGAACAAAAGACAAGTACCGTGTTGTATATACAGACCACCAGCGGCTGGAACTGGAGAAGGAATTCCACTACAGTCGCTACATCACCATCCGTCGGAAAGCAGAGCTGGCAGCAGCCCTTGGACTCACTGAGCGGCAGGTGAGTGTTGCAGAGACTCCTCCAGGTGCAAACCATCACCCCATTTTTAAATTACACAGGCTTATTAAGCAGAGCTGCCAGGGTAAGTATTCAGGATATTGACTATCATATTTGTATCATACATACAAAAATTTATATTCATTTGGAAATAAATGAATGGATTTTTAGATAAGCATGAAGAATTTGCTTGATTCTCATTTTAATTGCTCCCTGAACTATTATATGAATAAAAGTGCATTCATATTTCAGTATTTGCAAAGCAATTTCTCTGCAATATTTATCTAAAAATCCATTCTGTTCCTCTGTGAAAATATGTAACCGCTTCACCAATCATATTAACGGTAAACTATGATAGATTAAGAGGAACTGTTTTCCTAAACTCTTCCTTAATCTTACTGCCTTCATTTGTCCCTGCAGGTGAAAATCTGGTTCCAGAATCGGCGAGCAAAGGAGAGGAAAGTGAACAAGAAGAAGATGCAGCAGCAAACGCAGCCGGCCAGTACAACCACACCTACCCCACCAGCGGTTGGCACTCCTGGCCCTATAGGCGGCATCTGCAGCAGCACCACCAATCTAGTTTCCACCTCACCAATGACTATCAAGGAAGAATTTATGCCTTGAACTCAGCCTTTCCATTACATCTCCAGACTAACGTACCCAGAATGATATGGATTTCCCTGAGAGTCAAACTTACTTGTCGGACTCTCAACACTGGAACCCAGTAGCTTTTTCTATACGCTACTCTACTGGACAAATATAATCAACTCATTCCTAGGAGTTAAAACCAAATAGGCCTCTGTTGCTATTAGAGAAAGACTTGCTGTTGTCTCAGACGGGGGAGGAAGCATGGGTGTTTGGGAAGAAAGAAACAAGGAAGCAGAGTACTTAAAAATATATATCTGAATCTTCATCTGATCCGGATCAGAATTATAGAGTCAAGTGATTCACAAGTTTAATTAATTATTAAATTATATTTTGTCAGCCTCTGGTCATTACTCAGGCCTTGTTATGTGGGTCAAAAAGGCAGGAGCCAAGTGACTTATTTCAACCCAAATTATAGGTCAGGTCAGATGATAGAAACTGAGCCCCGGTTTTACATACTATACGGTATGTATAGCATTAGAAACTAAAGTCATATTAAAGGCTAAGTAGGCAAGAGATACAGGTAGAAAAGAACGTGACAATCAAGATGGTGAAAAACTAGCCAAAGTCCTCAAGAGGGGGAAGGAAGCCAGTTATTGGTTTCCACAAAACGGGGTCTCTTAGAATGCCAAAAGTCCTACATTGTTTTCTTGAAAAATTTATTCATGCATATATTCCACATCAAAGACATCTGTCGGTGTGAGACCCTTAGCTTATAGACTCATGTTTTTCCTAGTTCCTCCTACCATGTTCCTGCACAAGGTTTCGGGGTTGACGATAAGACCTTGGATTGCCATCCTACTTAGCAAGAGATTTATCTGAGGGGCCCTTGATGCTTTCTGAGCTTGCTTGTTTCCATGCAGACACTTCATTACCCAAACTAGGTAACATCATCAGTGCTAGTATGATTTATCTGTTACTACCTCAGCAGGAGGATTTATATTCCTGTGCTGGTGAAGATTCTGGCATCTGCAGCCCTATATCATCAAGGGTAGTCTTGAAGAAAGGCTGCCCTAAAGCTTCCTGGCTGTAAAACATAGGAACTCAGTGTGCTTCATCATCATGGTCAGCAATTTTAATGGTATGTGGGAAAGACAGTGGGTGAGGAGTGAAAAAGATTCTGCTTGGAGAATGGTCAGATAAGAGACAGCATAGCCTGTAGCTGCTTAGTGGGTGGAGCAAGATGCTCAGAAGGGACCCACCTCAGTTTTTCAGGCTGTAAAGGAGACCATGGGAGAATTTTACTTTCAGACTTGCAAGACTCTGTTCTATAGCTTTACAATAAAGTAGAGTTAGTTTATCTGGTTGTGTTTCCTGTCTGGTCTACCTGGTAAAGATGACTGCAGTGCACTTCATATGTGTAAATCCAATCATTGTGGGGGTTTGTAAATATACTATACAGCATAATATTATGTGCCAACTAGGCCACTATCTTTATTTAAGAAGCATGATTAAAACAATGCCTTCCCACAATGTGGGAACTCAATCATGATTTCCCTATATGAAGAAAGGAGCAGAATGAATCAATAAGACCAGGACTCCACTTTTCACTGACTTGCTCTGCTATCAGTACTCTAATCAAATTTGCAGACAATTTCACCAGTTCTTTAAAATGAATGTGGGCATCTTCTTTGTGTGATTATAGCTGACATTTTGATAACCTCAAAATGGAATACTCAAAAAAAAAAAAACAATTTATTCCCCCCTCACACTTTTGTTGAGTTCCACTAATAGCAACCATTACATGCAGCAGAGATGTAGAAAATGTACATTAGCTGGATTCACCCATTGCATTAATGCCTGGTTTGTTGAACAAGCACCAGTGGCAGACCACAATGACTTGAGTTTACACAATCAGCAGTGGTGGCAAGCTACAGTGGCACAGTTTACCTGTTCACAAACTAAATTATTAAACAAGCAAATCACATTATGACTTAACATGGTGTGTGAACCCAGCCAATGAAATTAAACTAGTAGTGATCAAGAAAGTCATTAAGTAAGTCTGCTTCCCCCATGATCATGTGACCATGGGGATGTTGTGATGGTAATAACTTCAAGGCCAGTCCTACAGTAAGTCACTTTTCCCAAGTCCATTGTAACTTCAAACCCTTGTTAAATGAAAGTCGTAATTTTTTTTAATTTGATTTATATGCCGCCCTTCTCCGGAGACTCAGGGCGGCTTACAATGCATTAAGCAATAGCCTTCATACTTTTGTATATTTTATACAAAGTCAGCTTATTGCCCCCACAATCTGGGTCCTCATTTTACCTACCTTAAAAAGGATGGAAGGCTGAGTCAACCTTGAACCTGGTGAGATTTGAACTTGCAGTAATTGCAGGCAGCTGATGTTAATAACAGTGCTTTAGTCTGCTGCACTATCAGGTCTCCTATAAATTGAGGATTATCTGTAGCTGATTGGATGACTTATTTTCTTTCACCCTCTTGATATATATTTGGCTTTGAACTAATTGCTTTCTTCTTGTAGACTGCCTTACTCTTTTTCCTCAACTTGCAGAACTTGGTAACAAAAGCATGTTTATGTTTCTTCATTATGCCTGCTTAGGTTTGTCTTGTTTGCATGTGTTTTTAAGGTAGTTTTATAAACCTAAATAATTAAAAAAAAATCTTCTGGATATTTGTGATTGCCTTTCCATCTTTTTTATGAAGTACATTGAAGTACTATTTTGAAGTCTGGAGGTGAGGAAGGAGTAAATAATGATACAACATCATCAAACAACCCTGCCCAGGGTTGTCTTATTAGGGAGATGGGCAGCATATAAATTGAATAAATAACAAATAAGCAACAATGTCTGCCTGTCCTCGGTCCAAAAGGACTCAATAGCAATAGCAGTTAGACTTATATACCGCCTCACAGTGCTTTACAGGCCTCTCTAAGTGATTTACAGAATCAGCATCTTTCCCCCAACAGTCTGGGTCCTCATTTTACCAACCTTGGAAGGCTGGAAGGCTGAGTCAACCTTGAGCCTGGTGAGATTAGAACTGCCAAGTTGCAGGCAGCTGGTAGTCAGCAGAACTAGATTGCAATACTGCATTCTAACCACTGCGCCACCATGGCTCATTAGTTAGAGTGCAATAGGTGGATAAAAATGCCAAATCCTGTCTAAATAACTAATAATATCTTTATTTTTGTACAAGGTGGAGTACATAATACTTCCGCCTATTTTCCCAACTACAGCCTTGTGAGGTGGGTTGGGCTGAGAAATGTGACCATATGCCCTTTTAAATTTAGAGCATGATAAATACTCTTAGTAGTAAGGGAAAGTATATTTTTTAATGCTACAAATTATTAGACTTGAATTATTAAATGCCTTTGAAATGTTTCATATCTGTGTTACTATCGTATAAGCAGGAGATTTTGGTAACATATCTATTTCAGTAATAAACGAGGACTTCCATGGCTTAGCATGCTAAAAACTAAGAATAAATGCATTTATTCTTCAAAGGAAATATTTGTTGAATATTTTTGTTTCATATTTGAAGTTTAGTCTATTATATTTGGAGTATCAATATCAATTCATTATGTTTCTTTTGGTTCACTTCTTTGAATTGGTTTAATTAAATTACTACTAAAATTTCTTTCAGCTCCTTTGTTTCTCCCACGTTAAAGGACTGGTGCAAGGAAGATCTATTTCCAATTGTTTCCTCATTTTAAGATTATATACATGTAAAAAAGTTTGCTGAGATAGATTGGATTTGTTTGGCTGAATTTTTGCTCTGTAAATAACCAGTACGTTCTAAATATACAGAAAATAAAAAAGAACTATAATAAATTATTCATGCATTTTCTTATTTATTTTTATTTTCTGAAAGTTATCAACTAATCATTTTGATTAGGTGTGATTACTGAGAACTATATATCATTTGAACGAAATCTGTTCTTAGCTGCAGGCACTCAGCAATGATGCCAATGACTTCATAGCATACTATGTAATAATACTAATAGTAATGTAACCATGATAATAATAAACATCATCAACATTGACAAAATCATCATTAGTCAATTCCAAAAGGCAACTTTACTTGCAACAATTTACATCCTGCAACAATACCTTTAACACCATCGAACCAGGGGTGAAATTCAGCCGGTTCTATCCGGTTGGGCGAACCTGTAGCAGCGGCTGCAGGAAGCTCCGCCCACCCACGCGGATGTCATGATGTTCCTTTTTTGCTATGATTTTCAGCCTCTGCGCATGCGCAGAAGGCTTTGCGCAGAAGGCTTTGCGCATGTGGCACACGCATATTTGTGAATTGGTAGGAAGGTAAGTGAATTTCACCCCTGCATTGAACCACAACATCAAGCCAATTCAGAGTCACCTTGAATCATGAGGTGGGAAACAAATAAACAAACAAACAAACAAATAAGTAAGTAAATAAAAATAAAACATCTGGCTATCTCAGACCTTGGGAAGGACTCAATGTGTGGATAAAAATGCCAAATCCAGTTTAAACATCTGTCTGATCCTCCGACTAACCATAATCTGCCTCTACTAATGTTAATGCATTTCTTGTCAATTTTTGCAAACATTATTTTTGGGGGAAAAAATGTGCAGCTTTCACACACATGAAAGAAACGTTTAAATCTTTGTTACACTCATGTCACATTTTAAACCAGTTTACTTTGCCTTAAAGGAGCTCGGGATATGGGGCTCTTTTGGACTGTTGACATCTTAACAAGGGGGCAGCCGAGGAAAATGAAGAGAAGGGAAGGGCTGCTTTCTTAGGGCCAAAGACCAAGGACAGTGAGTCATAAACAATTAGTTACTCTGGGTTTCTAATCTTGCTTTATGACTGTCCCCAGGCTGACAAGCCCCCATCTAAGAACAGCAAACATAGAAAGATGGTTTGAGATAGCACGTGAAGCAGCTGGCACTGGTGTCTTTGGGACACAATGCAGTCAACACTTCACCATTTCTTGAGCTTAATTGCTTTGTGACTCACATTGCTTCTACTTGTTGACACCAGGACTAACTTTGCAGATGGCACTTTGTACAAATGGACTGTGGAATCAGGATGTCACTTGGGGACAGACAGAAATTCCAGAAGCATGGCAATAAGATTCTGTTCACACTGAGTAACTGTTGAAAACTGTTGAAAAAGCCAGATCCAAACCTTCGGTGTACCTCACATAGAAGGGTGACAGCCATTTTACAAACTGGATAGGGTTAGATTTGACAGGTGCCTGCTAAATAAATTAGAATCCTATAATATCTAGAACTGTTCTGATGAAGATTAACTAGACCAGCCATTTTGGAGAAATAATTAAGATCTCCTGTGTTTACTAGATGCATAGAAGAGGATTTGGAACAGATTGTTTTTTCACAGTGTTGAAAATAATAGATACAGCTTATGCTGATATTCGCTTGTTATAGAACAAAACTGTGTCATAGCATTTGATTCTCTCTCTTTCTGTGTCTCTCTCTCTCTCCCTCCCTCCCCCAGCCCCTCCCTCACATACACAGCTTCTTTTTGGCCTCAGTTTGCTGAAAAGAAATCTAACTGCAGTGGCGCAGTGGTTAGAATGCAGTACTGCAGGTTACTTCTGCTGACTGTCAGCTGCCTGCAATTTGGCAGTTCGAATCTCACCAGGCTCAAGTTTGACTCAGCCTTCCATCCTTCCAAGGTCGATAAAATAAGGACCCAGATTGTTGGGGGCAATATACTGACTCTGTAAACTGCTTAGAGAGGGTTGTAAAGCACTGTGAAGTGATATATAAGTCTAAATGCTATTGCTGTTGCTATTGTAATACAATGCTTGTGAAGATGGGCCTGCTGCTTGAGACAGAAGATGTCCTACCAATTTGCCACTCAGCTACTGTGGCTGGACCTGAAGAAGTAGAGAACAGTGGAGAACTAACGTGATCAAAAGTCAGATTCATCCTGGAAAGCCAGCTTTCTTATTATGTGAAATAACAATCCAATGTCTCAGAAAAACTAATAAATAGCTACTGTATCCCATGGCCCCAAGTTTATAATAACACAGAAGAAAAGAGCAAATGCAAGCATTTATACTATCATTAACAGTCCTCCCTTTTTACTTTTACTTTTTACAAGCAACAATACAACTATCTCCTTGCCCACTCACTATACTGTACATAACATTATGTCCTTCACTCTCTTTGCATCCATGGGTGCTCAGACCTGAGGCTTAGCAGCACTAGGAGGGGAAGTGAAGTATTAATATTGCTTTATAAGTCCTTAGTAAGACCACACTTGGAATACTGCATCCAGTTTTGGTCACCATATTACAAAGATATGTTGAGACTTTGGAAAAAGTTCAGAGAAGAGCAACTAAGATGCTCTTCTATGCACTAAAACATATGAAGAATGATTGAAGGAATTGGGTATGGAAAATCTAGAGAACAGAAGGACTAGGGGGTGACACGATAGCAGTATTCCAGTATTTGACGAAGCACCAGAAGGTAGGACAAGAAACAATGGATGGAAACTAATCAAGGAGAGAAGCAACCTGGAATTAAGGAGAAACTTTCTAAGAGTGAGAACAATCAGTTGAAAAACTTGCCTTCAGAAGCTGTGGGTCACTGGAGGTTTTAAGAAAACCTCTGAAATGGTATAGGATCCCCTGCTTGATCAGTGGGTTGGACTAGAAGACCTCCAAGGTCCCTTCCAGTTCTCTTCTGATTGATTGATTGATTGATTGATTGATTGAGTTTTGTCAGGTCTATGGCAGGTGAAAGAGTTAATGTATTTCTGATGTGCGACAGTCCACATGCTGTTTCAGCCCTTCCCTGGAAACTGTTTAAATTGTGTACAGAAACGTATGTGAACTGCTTATAGCTTGTGTAATATGTACTTTGACCAGTCCAGAGCTTTTCTTTCTCCTTTCTTCCCTCACAAATATTTCTTTTCTATGGCAAGTACAGCCGTAAGGAAACCATAACATCTATGGGGCTTCATGGAATTCTAATGTAATCATGTCAGTGGAAAAGCCATACCTATTAAGAAGCTGGTTTCTTCTTGCCTTACAGCATTTTAAGAGCAGATGGGAAAACAAACACCGAAAACAAAAAGGAGAAAAATACCTGAGCTCGGAAATTCACATCTAAAGATGGCCACAGGGGTTAAAAAATTACTGACATGGCCAATCTTGGTAGTGTGTATTTCTACACTGTATGGAGAACTAACGTGGTATAGTGTGTGGATGGACAATTTTTTTCAGCCACAAGAAATGCACAGATTGTGAAATAAGGGCCCAGCAGGCACCACACAATCATGCATGTCCAGTTGCATGCAGTGCTCCCATTCCCATTCAGTTCTCTGGGGGGTGACCCAAATTCCTAGCTGATTTTTGGTCAGTCTTTCTGCTTCAACCAAACTGATCCCAAGGTTGTTGTGAGCACATTACCCTTGGAGTGTACAAAAAACATTTTTCTAAAAGGACAAAAAAAATAATCTGCAGATGAAGCTGCTAATTAATGAAACAGACAGATTATGAATATTTAGCAATGTGCCTATGCCCCTTTCTCTTTCACCTTCTTAGATTCATGGACTCATGATGTCGCCTGGTGAATTAATATATCAACAACAGCCCAACTCTGCTTCTGAAAAGGATACTTTCAAAGGTCGTAAGACCGCAATCAGCAACTTGTATTTAAGAGCGGAAAATATATTTTGAACTGAGAACTGAAGGCTCAGCCTCACCGATTCTGCCTAACTCCTGTTTTAGACAAGGAAAAGGCTCCAGGAAATCTTCTGCCTATATGTACTTCAGTAGTGGGTTTCAAATTTTTTTACTACCAGTTCTGTAGGTGTGGCTTGGTGGCCGTGGCTTGGTGAGTGTGGCAGGGGAAGGATACTGTAAAATCTCCATTCCCACCCCATTCCAGGGGAAGGTTACTGCAGAATCCCCATTTCCTCCCTGATCAGCTGGGATTCGGGAGGCAGAGAATAGATAGGGGTGGGACCATTCAGAATTTTTACTACCGGTTCTCCGAACTACTCAAAATTTCTGCTACCAGTTCTCCAGAACTGGTCAGAACCTGCTGAAACCCACCTCTGATGTACTTGCCTCTCTCGGTACATGCTTAATCTTCTGAGATTAGAAACTATGATGGTGTCCAGATTAGCTTCCAAGGCTCCAGTTACCAAGTGCTACTTTATCATTTTTCTTTGTTCTTCTGCCTTTCTCTTAGATAATATATTATTTTCTACTTCATTGTGGCATTTTTCTAAAAACCCTCTATCAAATTGTGGGTTTATGCACATAATAAAGAAGATGTGAAAACTTCATGCACCATCCAAACATTTCTCAGGGTAAGAACAGTGGTGAAATGAAGATAAAAGACAGCTAAAATGATAAAAGATCATTTCATAGATGCTGGCACTTTCCAAATGTATTGGATATCAGCCTGCAGAATTCCCAGCCAACACCATTATGTATGGCAGTGTTTCTCAACATTAGCAGCTCTAAGCTGTGTGGACTTCAGCTCCCAGAATTCCCCAACCAGCCTTGGTGGAAGGGGAATTCTGGGAGCTTAAGTCCATACATCTTAGAGTTACTAAGGTTGATAAATAGGGAGTATGGAATTCTAGGCACTGAAGGCCATTTTACCTGGAGGGCCATCGAATTCTGGGCACTGGTTGACAACTAACAAAATATTAAATGCATATAAAAGAGGAGATCTGAGAAAACTAACAAAGAAAATGTGGATTCATTTGGCTTTAAAGCGGCTCCTGCCATATACTGAGAAGATGAACTTCCAACCGAAACTCTTTCAGGCTTTGCTTGTTTACCCAGCGGGGTAAAAGTCCATGAAATGAGAGACTGGTCCTTTGGTTCCCGCAAAGCCTGTGTGCACAGTGATGAGAAGCAGCCATAAAAATAGTCCTCAGTCTCCATCTCCTCTCATACCTGAAATGGGATCAGGTGTTTTTGCCTTTAAAGCATCTTCCCATACATCTGAGCTTTCAAAAGCTTAGTTGAGACATGCCAATTCGCCTTGGATCAACTATGTTTTGTACATCTGGAAAAGGATGTCATTTGTTTCTGTCATTTATTAACCAGCGACAACAACATCCCTGGTTTTCTACTCCTATTTTATTATTACAACATTCCTTCTGAATTTTACCCTATTTGCTTTTGCCAGTAGAGGGAGCAAGGATATAAAGTACCGAGGAAGAAGAACAAGAAGATGCTACAGCTTAACTGTAAACTCTGCACACCTGTCAATCTTCTGGGAAGAGAGAAGAATGTAGAACTGCAGAGCTTAAAATGGAACTTTTGAAGAGATGCAAGCCAGAAAGAAAACTTGGAGGACCTAAGAAAAGCATGTGTTCTCTGTTCTTGTAGTAAGGTCCTGCTTCAAGTGGACTATTATTTCTGGGGATATTTCTAGTTTTATACCTAACATTGCTCAATCAAACTTAATGAATAAAATTGCACCTCAGGTCTGCTGCTGTGCATTTCCGCTCTCATTTCTACACTTTAGATAGCATGGATCTTGAACAGATTCATTAATATTTTTATGAAATCAGTAAATGAAGTGTTTTAAAAAGGGAATAGAATAATCTGGGATAGCAGAGTCTAGATCCCTCATAACTGAGAAAGGGGAACAGAAAACAGAACCCTTCATGTATCAGGGCCATATTATGAAGCAATATGATATTGTCATGTTTCTCCCTCCCCCCAAAATTTTATTGATTTTTTTTATTAATTACATTACTTAGTGCTTAACAAACATTGTGTTGTCTGGGTATTTAATTTGTTTAACAATTCTGATTGTATTCTTAATCTCCACTCTTTTTTTCCAACCACGGGTAAAATAGATTCCATGTTTGACAGTATTCTGTGTCTTCTTTCTGTTTGATTTTCAATGTCAATCTATCTATTTCTGCACGACTAGCATCTTCTTAATTATCTCTTCATCTCGCGGTGTTTCTTCATTTTTCCAATGCTGTGCGAATATAATCCTCACTGCTGTTACAACATGTAATATTAAATACATACTTTTCTTATCTAAGTTTTCTGATATTAATATACCTAATAAAAACAGTTCAGGTTTAAAATCTACATGATTCCGTATCATCTTTTCTAGCCACCTGTGTATCTTTGCCCAATTTTTTTTTTGTTTTAGCATAAGTCCACCACGTATGATAAAATGTGTCCATCTTTTGATTACATTTCCAACATTTGCATATTTTTAAATAATATTGTCAGCTTCCTGGGTGGATAAATATGATATTGTCGGGTTCCTGAGTGGAAAATTGCTGCTTGGATGAATGAAATCTATTCCACTAATAGCAACTGTTCTAGAATTGTAGAGTTGGAAATGACCACTTAGAGCACCAAATCTAACTTATTCATTGGAGGAATCCTGATTAAGGCATCTTGACAGATGGTGGTCCAAACACTGCAATTCCAAGGGAGACCATTAAATTGCTGGGTCATTAGTTCTCCTATTATTGTTAGTCACACACTAGTTGGTCCAGTCTAATGCATCTTAGACTGCATTTGGCATTTTTGTCCACCCATTGAATCCTTCCCTAAGACCTGGTCAGTCAGATATTGTTTTTTCTTGGTGTTAAAGGTATTGTCTCAGGATGTAAGTTGTTTCAAGTAAAGTTGCTGTTTATGATTGATTGATCATGATTTTTTCAGTGCAAATGGTGTTCAAGTGGAGATCCAGATGTTATTATTTTAAATTTCTCATTAAACGGCTCTTACTACGAAGAGTGTTTTTTGGTTTTTTTTTGCATTCATCCAGCCTCTGTCTTCTTCTCATTTGTTTATGTCTCTCCTACTCATGCAGATGGAACTAGGCTGAATGAGCCAATAATTGCAGCCAATAATTGCAGTATCCATGATGATGAGAGTGTAGCATTTGTGCTGAATAGATGGAGTTAATATGGCCCAATATCTCTCATGAGCTTCAATGAATGATTTTGGCAATGTTCAGAATGCCCCTTTCTACTATTGGGATCCTAAAATTTGATAGGAGCTTGCAGGCAATCTACTCCAAACAAACAATTACAAACTAGGGTAAATGTTGTAATGGCTTTTTCATTGTGATCAGCTGTTTCTCATGCTGCCCATTTGCAATGGCAGTGGGAAGATAGATTTTTACCTTGATAAACATCTCAAGAGCTTGGTCTACCAAAAAGTCATACATTCTTTAAGAGCTCATACATTCTTGCAATTTTACAACAACTTTTGTGTGTACATGTTGTTTATCTCTATGTGCCTGTTGACGGCTGATTTGTCTGAGAGCACATAGAAATAAACAGCATCAACATACCATTCCTAAGAGACAATCAAAAGCCAAAACAGAAACAGAAAGACCAAAACACCTCCTCACCAGCAATCAACACCCAGCTATGCAGAGATTAACACCAAGATTAACATTAGACCAACAATCAAGAAGCAAACAATATCCCAATCAAGGAACTACCAACTCAGATAAATAAACTAACAGTGAACAGCATCCCGATCAAGGAACCACCAAAATCACTACCATCAACACTGACAGGGCAAGCCACTAGTACATAAAATAAGAATAAACCCCATTCCCTACTAGCACTGATGATATTACCTAGCTTGGAAATGAAACACCTGCGAGAAAATAACCAAGCTCATAGAGCAACAAGGACCCCACAGTTCCACCCTGAGCAACAAATATCCTCTTCTATAGATAGGAGTGTATGAATATTTGCCCTTAGTCTTTCTTTTTGACAATCTGCAATACCCATTTAATGCTAAGCAAACATATATGCTAGCCAGCTTGTGTTGTTCCTAGTCCTTCCCAGCAGCTCTCTCACTCTCTCTCATTTTGCTCTATTCTAGAGAGTGTTAACATCTCTTCTCACTGTGCCAGTTACATTCAGTCAGGAAGCAGCAATCTGGAAAGAGGCAGAAAAGACAACCAGGAGGATATTTATTGATCTGCTTATTGTTTTGGATGCTGCTTTCTACCCTTCCCATTGTGCAGAGAGAAAGAAGACATCTCTTGAACAAGTGGAAGAAGGAGAGTACACACGTAGGCAGGGACAGCATAGCAACCAGGCTCTACCATGCAGAAGAGCCAGGAGCATCATGCTCAAAAGGTAAGAAGCTGCAATTTGCATTGGAAGCACTTCATGGGATGCCACAGAGGTGGAGCAGAGAGGAGCTGCAGCAGGTGGTGCTTTTTCCTACCAGAGGGGCTGAGTACAGAATAGCAGCCTTAGGTAAGTGTGGCAAGGGGGTCTATTGTGTGTAACCAGATTCCCCAAGGATTTATCTGAATTGCCCTTGGGAGGAGTAGAGCTTTCTGCTCCTGGATTGATAGCAGCAGATGAGACGGGTGGGTAGCTCTCATGAGGAAACCTTCGGTTTCACCCTTTATAATTAGCAAGTTCCCTCATCGTCCGCATTTCACAGGGAGTCAGCTGCATCCAACCCAAGAAGCAGCTGCTTTTTCTAAAAGGCAGCAGGTGTTTCCACCAGGGTGACTCATGTGGGTAATTAGCAGATGGGTGGGAGGGCAAGAATTGGAGTCAGTGGGTTTTGGGGTGAGGTTCAGAGAGTGTTTGCAGCAGTTACTGTCCCTTTGCTCCACTTTATTCAACATGTCTGAGACTGAACACTGCGATATGGAATAAGGGAGAGAGGTGGAAGGGATTGTGATGTTGCGTTCAGGGAAGTGCTGGAGCAAACACTGGGGCAGGTCTATGGGAGTCTCTCCATATCCTGCCCCTCCATCTCCCCCCCTCCCCTGAAGGTCCTGTGTTACCTGGTGGGGCTTTTTCCTTTTTTTGGCATTGAATTTCGTTATCCAGAGATGTCTTTCCTGTTTTCTAGCCCTTACCTTAAAAAAATCCTTAAAAGTTCTGAATCCACCAAGAACCAACCTATAACATGTTGGCTGGTTCTTGGTGGACTTTGAAGTTTTAAGAATTCTTTTTTTGTTGGCTGAAGATTCCAACTCATTACAAAAACACTGCTTTTGTATGCTGGACAAATAGAAATTGGCTCTGTCCATTTCCAAAAATAATATAAACTTCTGAATATATATTATTCAAACTTCTCTTTCGTAGTTAAATAGATTCTAGAACTTTCCAAGTTACTGCCACTTCCTTAAGGCCTCTGAGAGGATTTATGCAATGAGAACATGTTTGGCTATGGATGGATGTGATTTATGAAGGCTGCAACGGGGCTTCTTTTCCTGGCCACTATATTTCATACCTAGTATTTTATTAAAGGGCAAACATTTTGTATAGGACAGAGAAGGAAAAAGAGGAGAACACTGTTTAGAGTTTTTTAAAAAGTGAACAAAAGTGCTCAGAATAATTAAATAACAGGATGAAGCAGTATCTGTTATTGGTTCAATCTAATTCTATTTGAATCAAGTTTTGTTTCACTTGATTTGTTACCTACAGATATAGAAATATGGACAGAAGTCTTTGATTTCTATTGTTCCAGATTGTTTTCCATTAGTTAATTATTCCCTTGGAATTCTGGAGTGATAGAATATTTTTCCTACAGATTTCCATACAAAATTGGACAAGGCCACAGCCAGTGCAGATTTCACAATGTTATAAATTCATATCCACTTGATCCTTGAATTTTAATCCCTTAATAACTTCCATGTCTCTTGTGAACTTCGGAAGAAATCCAGATGCACAATCCAAAGGCAGCCCAGCCCAGATGCAAATACTCACATATATTGATTATCATTCATTCGATTTTTAGGTAATTTCTTGGTTGATTCTTCCAAGCTTTAACTAAACCTTTGATAAAACAGTAAGGCTTTTTTCTTTTTCAGTAACTCTCAAGATGGTAATCTTTTTGACAGGTGTCTTCCCCCTGCATTTTGAGAGCAGTAAAAGGAATATCTTGTTTCTGGGTAAGCGAATGTGGAATATAAATCATCACAGCCATTCCTCAAAGACAGTATTTTGCTAGTATAATACGATGGGAAAACCCACAGCCCCAAGTTGTGCAGTTTGAAAAGATCAACTGGCTTTATTCCATCTGATTTGTAAGCTATTAAGCGAGGTGAATTTTCCATGCTTTGGTGATGAGCATGGATGATACAGATTCAGGCATCAAATATCCCAAGGTACCTCTTAAGTATCATCCAAAGGCAAATAGGAAAAACCCAATAACAAGGACAAAAGAAAACAAAATTGTATAAAGCTGGCTTGGGTAAGTGTGCATGTATGCCAATTTAGTAATTACTGTCTGATAAATAGAAATACAATCATGCATATCATCGAATTGGAAAAACAATATATGGCTAGCCTGTGTGCCTGCTCAATCTGTTATCCAGATGGTACTACTGATGGGCAACCTGAAGGCCCCAGATCTCACCTTTTTGTGGATCTTTCTATTTAAAACAGAAATGGAGCCCTTTCATTTAGGACATTGGTCTGCAACTTTAAACACTCAAAGAGCCATTTGGACTTGTTTCCCACAGAAAAGAAAACACTGGGAGCCACAAAACCCTTCCCGTGCCACAAAACTAGCATATGTAGTTGAATTAAATGTTCTGTTTTCTTCTGAAACTTTTCTTTTCTTGGATTTTTCCATGGTTGGCCTACCAGGGGTTGAAAAGCTCAATAAATTGTGTGGCACACATTGTCAATTGTGATGCATATTTTGAGCGACTGGGAGCAGCAGCAGAGAGGTGAAAGAGCCACATGTGGCTCCAGAGCTGCAGGTTGCTGACCCCTGATTTAGGAGATGCCTTCAAACAAGGGATTCTTTTCTTTAACTTTAGGACCCACAATCCTTTTTAACAATCCTCTTCCAGCAAAATGGCTTGAAGAAATAATTGATGTGATTTCATTTCACTGTGAATTTACATTCACAGTGTTCTCTCCTTACTTGTTGTTACTTACTTGTTACACACAACTTGTTCTCTCCTTAGCAGTGGGTAATAATGCAGAGTGTGGACAAGATAACTACAAATGGCAGGAAATTGTATGAGCAGCAGCAAGTATCAAGAGCTTAAAATCAAAGTTTGGCATAAACCAGCCACAGTGGTCCCACTAGAGATCCACACACATAACAGACTGATGTATTATGACAAGAAGTTGATGTGTATGAAGGCAACATCAGCTAAAGAATTGGCATCCATGATTTCATGTTTAAGTGATGCTCCAGTTGTTTTGGAATTGCACCCATGTCCCCTATTAAGCAAAGTTTGAACCAATAGCAATAGGCACCTTGGATGCAATCCCAAAACAACTGGAACACACTTGAACACCATCGGCGTTGTTAAAATCACCATTGGTCAATTGCAAAAGACAGGATTAGTTAGTCATCATCTGCCAATCCTAAATCCTTGGGAAGGACTCAATAGGTGGATAAAAATGCGAGATCCAGTCTAAACATCTGGTTGACTGTACAACAAATCATAATAATAAGAAAAGACTTTTGATTTGAGAAAGACAATGTATGTTGATTTTTCCAGTGTACCTTGTGATTCAGTTGTGCCATAGATTCTTTCCCCCTTAGCATGAGAAAATGTTTTTACTAATAGATCCAGGTGCTACCAGTCCAAATGCCCTGTACAACTTTTCCATCCTTTCCTCCTTATATTTTTGCTTTTGTTGAAAAGGTAAATAATGGGAGAAAGGATGCAAGGCAGTGACATCTGGACAGCCTATAAAAAAATTCCACATAGGAATGGTGATTGCACAAGAAAAGTCTAGTCTGGAAATACCATCTGTTCTGAGAGTAGTACAGAAGGAATAACCATTATTAGCAAAATAAAGACAAGTCAGTAAAGAATTGACTCATACATTTTAGCGATTCCCTTTATTTAAAAAACAAAACACATTTACCAGATATTTATTAGAAGAATGCAACTCCAGCCCTGAGATGGGAATATCTAAGGAGCTAGTTCTCCTCCCAATATACAATAATGCTATATTCAAGACATTTGTTAAAGTGACCTCAAGAAAGTTAGATAATCGTATTTATATAATATATTTCCCCTGCAGTGAAAACAATACATGTAACTTGATAATGGTAAAGTAAATCTTGCCACATTAAGGTTTTGGAAATTTTATGGGTCTTGACAGTATTATCTTTAATAGGTATTTTTATTTAATTTATTGTTCCCTAAGCAAGTAAACAAGCACTCAACTCAATTAACGATGTTCCAAAACATAAAACAAAAGATAATATGTAAGGTAGACTCCAAAATGATTTTACTATTAAAAGCCAGGTGATAATTCACAGAGTTTTTTAAAGGCTGAGGCAGCGAGGGCCAAGCACAACTCCTAAGGGAGTCTGTCCCATAGCTTGGAAGAAGCCAAGACAGGCTCTCTTTTGCATATCAGAACAGGTGGGTTCCTTGTGCAGAACAGACTATCTTCCACCCACAAGAAAGCACCAGTGACTTCCCTTAAGCATAATGTGAGCTCCGATTTCAGTCAATAGCTTGGAGGGCAAGGAAAAGCTAATAGTTGCTTTCCTATGCTGACCACATCTCAAGCTGAAGTCGTTGCTGAGGCTACATGCCTATGATCTGTACCAGTGGTGAGTTGCCCCCGGTTCGGACTGGTTTGCAAGAATTGGTAGTAAAACCAGCCAGAGGCCCCTGCCCACCACCCCAAATATCATCATCAGTGATCTGCGCATGTGCAGAAGCTTCTGGGCATGCACAGAAGCAATGTGCGCGTGTGCAAAGCGTGTGTGTGCGCACAATCCTGTTGCAAACCGGTAGTAAAGGTAAGTAGAACCCACTCCTGATCTGTACCAATCCTGGAGTCCAAATGAAATTGTTCTTAGTGGGACACCCAATGTTTTAACTCTCCCTTCTATCACCTGTATAAAGTACATACCTCATAGTTAAGACATAAGTTAACACAATGCTGGCCTGTTCTGCATGGATGTAGTGGCACAACATTTTTTGACTTTCCCTGGGGGAGAATGTAGCTAGCTAGGGGCTAAGCTTTGCTGATCCCTATAATGTGTCTCCTCTAAATAAATCTCCTTTCTGTTTTAGTTATAAAACGTAAGTGAAATTCCTGCTCTTAGGAATGCTCATGTGCACACACCATGCTTTAACCTCAACATCCATATTTTGAGATAAGTTCATGGTGGTCATGAAAAATATGAAACATTTTCCAGCTCCTGGTCTCCGCATGAAGATTGAAACCCAGCAGGAACAGTAGCTCTAATAACATGCTTAAGATCACTGCAGATAGCCAAGAAAGACGAACTACAAGGCAGCAGGATGAATTGGTTTTATTGTCCCATGAAGTCCCATAGTGGACTGTTTACTTGCTTTATTTTAATGCAAGTCACCAGATTCAGCGGGATACAGGAAGGAAGGAAGGAAGGAAGGAAGGAAGGAAGGAAGGAAGGAAGGAAGGAAGGAAGGAAGAATATGTCTATGGTATGTTTGCCCTTCAAACTTGCCTGCATGGTCTCAAAACTGACGGACAGTCACTTGAGCATCTGCTCAGTAAATTAGAAATTCCGCAGACCTGGCTACTTGAGCTCCATGTCTTTTCATTCTAGCTTGCTGCCCCCCATACTAACCTGCTAGACAGAGCTGGGAGAAATAGGCTCCCTCCTTCTTCCAGTCAGGTTTCTGTGGCTTATCACCTGCTACTTTGACTTCCTCATTAGACTGCAGCCTAAAAGAAAGGGAAGCCATCCAGCAGCTTCCCTTTCCCTGCAGCAACCTGGTTGCACTTTCCCATCATATTCATCACTTGCCTATTATTATTTCTGTATTTGCTCCCTGGCCATTTTGTATTACTTCCTCTCTCTCTCTTTTTTTTCCCCCTTTGGATCATATCCCAGAACTTCAGGTGCTAAGTCAACCAGGAACTGGTTCCTTTCGCCTGCAAACTGCATCCCCGTCATTACCCATTTGTATAAACAGAGCTTTCCCTGGGGTTCCCAGAAAAGTAGCTCCCTTTAGAACTGGCTGGTTTGTTTATTGTTATATTTATTGTTACACCCCACTTTTTCTAGGCATCTAGCATGGGGATTGTCTTTAGAGGCAAACTACACCAATGATGGCAAAACTTTTAGACACCAAGTGCCCAAACTGCACACGCTCACATGCCCAAACTGAAAGGTGTGTATGTGCCCATGAACGTGCACACACACTGACATGTGCACGTGCATATGCCGGCATGTGCGAATGCGCAGCAGAGACCCAAAGACCAGCTGGCCGGCGGTAGGTGGGGCACCCCAACACCAGAAGTGAGTCAAGAGTTAAGATCTTTTTCTTTCGTGAGCTTCTGTTTCATTGTTTGCAGGGAAACAGACGCTCACGAAAGAAACACCATGGACATCTGACCTGGGGTGATGGCACACATGCCAGCAGAGAGGGCTTTGCATGCCACCTCTGGCACATGTGCCATAAATTTGCCATCACGGACCTACACCAGCTCACAATCACTGTTGTGAGGCTCCAGTCCCAGGAATGCAGATTCAAGGGCCTACATTTGACAGAAGCCTTTTGTTTCTGCCAGTTGAAACAAGGAATCAGAAGGAGTAATTGTTGTCTCTGCTGAATAAATTTGCATCTTTTACCTGTCCATTGTTCCTGAATCATTGGCATAGCGTATGAGCAGTAAAAGAAGTTTAGTTTAGTAACTTGTGAAAAAATATTACAACTTTATGTTAAATAATAAATCCAAATTAATTTGGCTGAGAAGTTTCAAACATTACTTGAAAGAGTAGCTGATCTGAGATAAAACAGTTGTCTTTTGTATGTGTGTAAGAGTATGTTTTAAAACAAATAAAATTACTTTAGAAATAACATTGAGCTTTTATTTTACTCGGTATAAATAACATATGGAAAGACAGGCTCTTCAGAATTCTCTTTAATGCTCTGAAAGTATAATTGCCGCACTATGGGAACACTTTACCCCCCAGAGGTGAGATGGACCCCGCTCTTCTGGCCTTCAGAAAAAATATAAAAACCTGGCTCTGCCAATTTATATGGGGGAGTGGGTTGAAGAATGATAGGCAACCCTCGGGATGGTTGCTGTCATGAGTGTTCTCCCCACTTTTTAAATTTTTAATACTGCGACTCTATCTTTTAATACAGTTTTTAACTTTGCATGTATTTATGCTTTTATATTTAGTGACATGTTTTTATTGTAAGCTGCCCAGAGTCATTTAGGTGAGATTGGTGGTATGGAAATGAGATGAGTGAAAGAAAGAATGAAAGAATGAATACTTTAAGGCAGGGATGTCAAACTCGATTTCATTGCGGGCTGCATCAGGGTTGTGTTTGACCTTGGGGAGGCGGGTGTGTGTGGCCAGGGTGGGCATGGCCAGCTCAATGTCACTCATGTTGGGGTGCCTGTGGTGGCCTGAGCACTCTGCAAGCGAAAAGGGGTTCCCAAGCTTGTTTTCGGCTGTGACGGCCTCCTGCAACCCTCTGCCAGAGAAAATGGAATGTGGGAGTGTTGCCTGCAGCCCTCGCTAGCTCTGTTTTTGGCTGCGAGAGCCTCCTGCAACCCTCTGCCAGTGAAAATGTAGCTTGGGAGGGCCACATGCAGCCCTCTTGAGCTCCATTTTTACTGGCAGAGGCACCGTGGACCAGTCCCTCACTGTTTCCAGCGTAGCCCCACGGACCAGATCTAAGCATCCGGGGGCCGGATCTGGGCCCCGGGCCTTGAGTTTGACACTCCTGCTTTAAGGCATCAATCAATTTTTCAGTTCCTAAACTTATTTGGGTCAACTGCCCCTTTCTTCATTTCATCCAGAATCAGAAGCCCCTTTATGACTTAGTCAAGCATATGCATTGTAGAGCTGAATAATTACCAAATCCCTTCTTGTTCATATGAATTACAAGGCCAGATACAGTATTTTATCTGTCTCAGTGCTTCTCACTTTCTCCCACTCTGCTTTTTGTTTCAACAGTTTCTTTCCCATTTTCTATTTTTACTGTATTTGTTGGAAGTCTTTCTAGAAAACGTAAAGAAAAAAGAGAAAACATAGCATATAATCTTTACAGCCTCCAATGAAAGCTTCTCACACTTTGTTATTTCTAGCAATGGATGTCTGTGAGTGAGAAAGCTGGAGTCACTCAAGATCTAGTCTTTGTTTTCAGGACCACAAGGTTTCCTCTAATGTAAACTAAAGGGAGAAAATGATCAATGATATTCTAAAAGAAGTATAATATACAGTAGAATACAACATAGCTTGGACACCAAACATTTTCCTATGTGAATCAGAGTTGGGAAGAGATTTCCCCAATCCATTAATATCAGGAGGTCAAATAACCTGAGCCAGGGGGAAAAATACGTCAAGGTTCTCTTATTAAGCAATTTGAAAAATGAAAGATTTGCAGGAAGGATTTCGTCCCATCCAATATTGTGGTGCATAACATCAACCCATATTCAGGTTGTCCTTAACTTACACCCACAGTCGAGCAGAAAATTTCTGTTGCTAAGCAAGGCAGTTATTGAGTTTTGCTCCATTTTATGACCTTTTTGCCACAGTTGTTAAGAGAATTACTGCAGTTATTAAGTGAATCATGTAGTCATTCAGTGAATCTAGCTTCCCCCATTGACTTTGCTAATCAGAAACTGTCTGGGAAGGTTACAAATGATGATCACTTGACCTTGGGACAGTGCAATTATCAGAAATAGGTGCTGGTTGCCAAATGCCTATGCCTGACTGTGGGGATACTACAATGGTCATTAAATGTGAAAACATGTCATAAGTCACTTTTTTCAGCACTGTTATAAATTCAAATAATCACTAAACAAATGGTTGTAAGTCAAGGACTACCTGCATCAAAAGGAAGGGCTTGGAACATGCTGTGGTGACTACTATCGTTCCATTTTTTAAACCCAGCCCCAAAGACACTGCTGACATATTGGGATTATTTCATCCACCTGTATTATTGTTTACATTGCCTAAAGGCAGATGTCTTTACTTGCAATTCCTTGTAATATGGATTGTGGTTTGCAGGACACACTTTATCCATGCTCAGGTGCATATATATTGTTCAGAATTCTCATGAGTTAAACTTATAAATCATAGCCATATAAAAATTAATGCAGTGCATTAATATTTTGCAATCTGGTGTTGGACACTATTTCTTGGCATTTCCAATAAGAGGGATAACGTGAACAAAATTCAGATACTTGGAGGTGTAATCTAACATATCTGGAACAGTAGTGGGTTTCAATTTAGTTTGCTACTGTTTTGCTCGTGTGTGTGCACACACCACTTCTGCGCATGCTCAGAAGCATCTGGGCGGGTGGGCTGCCGCTAACAGTTTACCCAATCCGGGGCGAACTGGTAGTAACCCACCACTGATCTGGAAAGCACCATATTGGAGAAACTACTGATAAGCAATTATCTCACTTATTTTTAATTGGTTTAAATGTGGCAAACTGATCAGATGAAAACTTCTTAAGTCTAAATCTTCTTCTTCTGCATGACTTTTCAAATAGCAATTTGTGACTATGGAGAGTTGAAGATTACAGCATCTTATTTCCTTGAATGCTCCAGGCCAGACTGTTTCCCTGTCTCTTCCATCCCCAAATCATACATGAACTGAAAAGGTGGAAGGTCAGTTTGCTCATCGATGGATTAGCCTTGAAATCTTGAGTTTACTAGGAACCCTCCTTGTATGTATTATTTCCACAGTCATTTGGAAAACTGAAAGTGGAGAGAATAACGAAGGTAGCCTTGGAGAGATAAAGAGATTAAAAGTAATTAGTTTGGTCCATAATATAGTCTTAAATAGGATTGAAAAGAAATAGCTTGTTGTGTTATTCTAAAGATTTCCAGCATTGATTAATTTAGTGCTGGGGATTTTTAAGTAAAAAAAAAGAAAAAAAACCCAAACCTTCAATTAGTGCAATAAAGTTTATTCCTAAAAACAAGGGTATTTTAATTTTTTGTAAAGTTTGCTATTTATTTATACCTTTAATTTCATTTTACATATGAGTTCTATGTACTGTATGCTGACCATTGTCATAGGTGTGCATATACATGCATAGTTGAAAGTCATTGTAACTTTCTTTTACACTTCACTTTACTTTTTCTCAGCTTAGTATATTGACTAGTTAGAACAATGACTAGATCTATTAGCATCTACTTTAAAATCCAGTTCCTTCCTTGCCAATTTCTATCCTCTTCACTCCAAATTGCAGTTGAGTGCAATTTTATGTATGTTTGCTCAGAACTCAGTGTCACTATTTTATAGTGCAACTTGCCTTTGGGAAGTGTATCTCAGGTTATGTTTTTCAGAAAAGAGGAATATCTGTGACTTTTTCATAATTCTGTGCAAAATCACAAAGAAACCTTGATAATGCCCATGTCCATACCATTTGGCAGCCTTCTTCATCCTGGTATTCTTGAGACCTAGAAATCTTCAGATGGGTTGAAAGTGTTGTGGGGAGCTAAATGCAACCTACAGAGAATGTCCATGAAAATGTGTTCTGT
The DNA here is from genome assembly GCF_059756535.1 of Pantherophis guttatus. NCBI lineage: Eukaryota > Metazoa > Chordata > Lepidosauria > Squamata > Colubridae > Pantherophis > Pantherophis guttatus. The sequence continues at coordinate 197,415,605 of NC_142064.1, forward strand.
GTTACGTAGCTTTTTAACTATGTACATTTGCCTATGGCAATGTTTCTCATATGATGTGACACTTGGAAAAATACACCATACTTCACTTAATCCTCCAGGGAAAGATTGAAGGCAAATGAGGTCCAGGAAGAAGAAGAAGAAGATCATGGTGTCAAAATCTAAGGGATTGGTTTGGACAAAACTCAGCAGCACTTTTTCATGTGGCTGTTGATAAAAATAGGATTGCCAGTATGATCACTAACATCCGATAACGGATATGGCACCAGAAGAAGAAGAATGTTTCTCAAGCTTGGTGACTTTAAGATGTGTGGATTTCAACTCACAAAATTCCCCAGCTAACATGGCCTTTGGAATAGACAAGAAATGAGCAAATGATTAAGGAGGACTTTCAAAAAGATTTCTCAATTCTGAGAAAGAGAAAAGCATTAGAAAGAAACTCAAGATAATCCTACTTTAATGTTGCTTGTATTTGATGGAGCAGAGAGAAACTGTGATAGGTTTTCAGGATTATGTCCTACAGCATTCCTGGGATTCCTGTCACATCTGTTTGTTGGCCTAGCCTACTTAAAAGTGCTGATAACGATTGCAAAGTGAGAGTCCACAGAATGCATAGAAAAGTCCATTTTCCATAAGAGAAAGAACTTTGTTTTAAATGTGTGTGTGACAAAGAAAAAGGCACTCTTGTTTAGGTGAGGGTGAAATATAGGGACATCTGTAGCAAGTTGAGGGTTCCTCAGAATGACTAAATGAACATTGTGAAGTCTTGATGTGATGCCTGTGACATTGTGGTCTATATAGAAAAGACCCAGAGTTGTGCTGTAGCATCATGTCACATGTTTTGTCATTAGCCATGGGTCTTTGATACCCATCATCCTACAACTCTTTATTCATTTATTAAATAAATTTATATGGTCGCTGAACTCACACACAGTGAGCTTGATACTCAGAGATTTCTGTTTTCTTGACCAGCAAAAATGATGTTAAGAGTTCTTGTTGTGGTAGAGGATTCATAAAATACTCCAGATGGTGACTAAATACTTATTTTTGGATTTCATAATTTGGATTCAAATATAGGTTCAAAATGGAGGGGTTGGGAAGGCATATACAAATGCAACGAAAATCACTATCTTATTCACCCAAAATATGAATTCACCATGTTATTAAATTTGAAAGAATTGTTTAACTGGGTGATATCACATATTCTGAAAGCTTATTCAGTGGTCCATGGTTGTAGAAAGATTGTGAAACAGACATCCTAGAAGCTGAACCAGTCTTTATTATTATTATTCGAGTGTTAAGCTTAAGAATTCAGAACAATAGCTTTAAGTTACAGGAAAAGAAGTTCAGCTGAATGAAAATAAAAGAAGCATTTATTTATTTCATATGCTTTTATGCTGCTTCAATCAATTTCAGTCCTAAGCAGCTCAGAGCGACAATCATAAAACAATAAATGGTATAACAATCATGCAAATATAATTATAATCCCCATAAGTTATAACAATAATTAAAATCATTATTCTCTCTCAGCCCTAGGAAGAAGGCAGTGTTGAATTACTCCCAAAAAACTTTTTCAAGAAAATTGCAGGGATTAGTCTAGGGCCAAAAGTCAAAACTGCCTGTCTCAAAGGCACAACAAACAAACAAACAAACCATATTAAGTCCTGGCATCATAAGTCAAAACTCTAGAAAACTCAGCTTGACAATTGATGGTAATTTTTTCCCTGGAATTTGCTGGCAAAAAAACCATTTTTTTTTCCTAAATTTGGATCCACCAGCAGTTAAGTGTCCCCTTGTAAATTATCATGACAGCCAGCTCCTCTTCCTTTTTGGACACAAACACATTCCTTGTTGTTCATGACTAATATTTGTGGGAAATTGTTGGGAGATCTATATAAGATAAAAATGTATCATAGCAATCTAACTCCACTATTTTGGGTCAAAAATAGAACTAGTATTCTAAAGCAGCATTTCCATATAATTTAGTCATAGAAGATGTGATAATATCTGAATATTCAAAAATGTATAGTTAGCCTTTGAAATGCTTGGGAGGTGGGGGAGAAAAATAGATGTTGTTGACTTATAGTTCAAAAACAGAGTAGAGGAAGTGTATTTATCTATTTGTCAAATTTAAAGGTTGCTGAACTTCAAGAAGATGCTGAGTGGCATGTGTTATTAAAAATAATAGGAACCATAAAACAAAGAAAAGAATAATGTACTTTCAGAAGAGAGAGCACTGAGAATAACAAATAAAATCCTATAAGAGGCTTGAAACCACCCTAACTCAAGCCCTGAGGGGAAAGCCTTAATAGTGCTCCACTATTAGGGCCAGTTTCCTCTGTTAACTTTTTGTTCATTGTTTCCATGGAAACTGAACAAAATAAGCTTTGCCTCTATAACTGTGGTAAATGAAAAGAGAGTGACTTGTGAAAAAGAAGGGCAAATGCTTAAAATTAGGTCAGAGCCCTCTAGACTTCCAGAATTCAGCCTGTAATATTCTCCAAGGAATATATGAATGACCAATATAGATTTTAGCTATTTTCTAAACATCCACAGTGGGCCATTCCTAGGTAACCAGAGAGGATTTCTACACAAGCATTTTGGGTTCCACCTAAATCAGCCATACTCTGTGTTCCACAGCATTATTGCTCTTTGGCAAGTAATCCATCAGCTTCCACTCAGGGGTGAAAGCAGAGTGCAAAGACAGTGGTAACACTAGATTCCATTGGTGGAAAAAATTGCCCCGTCTTATCTCCTGCTCTTTAGTTCTGCCTGGTCCCTGTTGTATCACATCACTGTTTTACCAAGCTTCATCTAATTGTCCCCCGTCAAGAGGTCTTTTTTCTTTAAATAATTTGTCAGAAGAGTTAAGGGTGTTGTAGGATGAGTGTTAGGTGTGTGTTTGTGTGTAAGTGCTTCCCTTTTGGCCACCCAAAGGATCACTGATTAACTCATCTTGCATTTTTAGGATAGTGGAGATGAACACTAGAGGTTGTAGAAATAACAATGTGGAAGCACCCACATAGTTTTTCACATCAAGAATGAAAAAAAAAAAGCAAGCAAATCTATATGTACAATTTCCAGATTAGATGGAGCCCATGAAGCAGTTTCTTGAGAAGACATAGTTGAAAGCCATGGAAAGGGAGGAACATTTTAAAGGCAGAGCTAGTTGGGCTGTTCTTAAATAGGACAAGTGCATTGACATTTTTAAAACACCTGGAAGGGATATTCTCACAAAGCCTTGTCTAATGGAGTATCCATCTTGGAATTATGGGCACTTTTGCCCATATTTTGAGACTGCAGAATTGGGATGTTTTGCCTAAGGTTAGGCAAAACATTTGATTTTCCTTCTGCTATCAACTACTATTTCTAAATATTCTACTAGAACCCTGGCAGTGGTTAGAATGCAGTATTACAGGCTAACTCTGCTCACTGCCAGAAGTTCGATTCTGATGGGCTCAAGGCTGACTAAACCTTCCATCCTTCTGAGGTTGGTAAAATAAGGACCCAGATTGTTGGGGACAATATGCTGACTCTGTAAACTGCTTAGAGTGGGCTGTAAAGCCCTATGGAGCGGTATATAAGTCTAAGTACTATTCATAGAAAAAATATTGAGGGTAAATCAGTACTATTTGTTGGCTTGCCAACCATATGGCTATACAACTTAATCTGATAGGATAAAAGTAGCATTTAAAATGTTTCAATGAGATGACAATACAAGCATTCTCAGAAAGACTCTTGCTTTTATGTAATATTTAATACTGTCCATTCTTTTTTTCTTGCCATGATTGTGGATGCTCCTTTGCAAGTCACTGTACTCACACAGATTCTGGCACTGTGCTAAAGCTCTGTGTGGTTATGTCAGTTCACATAATCCACACTCCCACTTAAAAGCAGCTGGGCTGTGAGGACTGCCAAGAGCTTTCCATGGTACTGGAGGCCTTGGTGTAAAGGCTGTCAGCTTTGTGAAGCTGACTTCGAGAGTCTCATCGGAAATATATGAATATATGGACAGAAGAAGTATTGATGGGATGTGAGAAAGGATATGAAATCTTACTTGAGAAGTCTCCGCTGTGATGGCTGATTTACAATTTTTATTTATTGTTAAATTTCTTTGCTACCCATCTCACCACATGATGCATACTAAGTAATATGAAAAGCTCTGGTTTGGTGAATTTATGAAATAAGGACTTGTATACCACATTCTAGCTTTTGTTAGATACTAAATATGTTAAAAGCCATCATCTCCTTGCTCTGAAATATGCCTTGCCCTCTCCCCTCCCCCTTCTTTCATGCAACTCTTTCATTTCCTCTGCATTTCTCTATCTTTTCCTTATCAGCCAGTCATTCCAGACTTGTTAATGACTCCTAGTGACCAAGGAGATGGTGACCTAGAGACCGAATATCCTGAAGACAGAGGAAATTGGACAGGCAAGCTGGATTTCCTTTTGTCTTGTATTGGCTACTGCGTTGGATTGGGGAATGTTTGGAGATTTCCGTATCGTGCCTATACAAATGGGGGAGGTGAGAATTTGACTACCATTGTTCCTTGCCTTTGTGTGGAAGATTTCTGTTTTTATTATTGTTTTATAGTGAGATTTTCATATCTGTAGTGACAATCGGCAACAGGAAAAGATATCAGCATCTTTTAAAAAATAGGGCCCCAGAGAAGAGAAATTTTATGTAAGTATTGTTGCTCCAGCTGAAGTGGAGACTGAGCAGTCTATATGAAAATTTAAAAAAGAGTCTAAAGCACAAATAACAACTACCCCTTTATGATCCTGTAATCCCTGAATTCAGGGGAGAGTCAGGGCAACTGAATGGAGCTGAGTGTTTACTGGACAGATGCCCTTCTTAACACCATGCAAAGTTCACAGCAGATATTTTTTCTTTGTGCCTTAAGAGAGAAATATCTGCCACTACTGCTAACATTCAACCTTCCAAGTGGGAGGCAAGCATCTTCACCACTAGGTCACTACATCATTCTACAGCACAAATCAACAAATAACATAAACAATAACTTGGAATCTTTCCATGCCATAAACTCCAGTAATTAAATTCCTATAAAGTAGAATTTAATAAACGTAGTATCAAATGTTCTCTGATGCTATATAAAGCGCAAATAACAACATAATATCAAATATAGCATCAGAGACACATTAGATTCTACATTTATTAAATTCCACTTTACAGGAGTTTAATTACAAGGGTAATGGCACGGAAAGATTCCAAGTCATCATTATGTTATCTACAGCCACTATCACATCAACTAATACTATGTGATATACTGCTACAAATTCAATAGTCACAAAAGCCTCTTAGGGATAGATGTGCACTTACTTAAGCCTAATGTACAGGTATCAGATAAAGTATACATATGAGAGAGTCTTTCTGCAAATTAGATAGGAGATATTGATCTGTTAGAAACTGGCATGCATTCACTGTATACTTGTTCCACTGAGCTTAACCACACTTCCACTTCTAAAACTAGGCAAGAATTAGGAATAAGGAGCAAAGTTTAGAAAAAAAAAACCATGAAGCATACAAGTGATATGGAAGAGTACTTTTTTGTACTCCATAACAATCACAGCATCAAAATGACGATAGAAGGCTTACAGTAAAAGTAAACAGACAGACATTTAAAGTATGAACTTTCTAAATTCTATGTATTACTTCTGCTCATTGCTGACAGAAAGACTCTGGAGTCTATAGTATGTATCATCTCCAGTAGTGCCTTTTCTTTCTGGTCAATTTGTCACCTGCTGTTTGCTCATCCCATCTCTTATATAATTTAATACATTTCTTCAAGAGTTACTTGTCACTAGAGATGCTGCAGAAATCTGTCACAGGTTTCTGTTCAAATACAATGGCATATAATTCATGGAGTCTGCAAATATCTTATTTCAAAATATTTCTCAGTTGTAAAATTACGTACAAAAGTTCCTATATTTGGAGAAGTAACCTTCAAAAGCAAGACGAATGAATGTGATATGGACACAACTGGATATAGATTGATCTGTACATTCATCATACTTTAAAATGTTGTCAACAAACAGCCAATTGATTTGGTCTCTGCTGATTATTAATTGATAAGACTGCACTCTCCAGCATATCTCTGGCATTACATACCCACATTCACCTATAATTTGCTAATGATTTTATCTCCCTTTCTCTTGTTGTTCTTTTTTAAATATGTGACAAGTGTTGCTTTCATCTGAACTGTGTAGCTGAAAGCTCTTGCTCCTCATCAAAACATTTCTGAGTCCATGTGAAATTCAGGAGATTTTTTGGTAAATGAAGAAAACATCTGAAGGCACCAGGCTTAGAAACCTGGAGACAGTGAATTCTTGTCCCTCCCTAGGCAGGAAAGTTGGCTAGGTGACTTTGAGTTGGTTGCTCTCTCTCAGCTGAACCCACCTCACAGGGTTTTTGTGAGGAAAATAGGAGGAGGAAAGAGTATTAGATATAGTCATTGCCTTACATTATTTATAAAAATAATCAATGTGGGATATAAACATGTAAGTATAAATTCTTTGTGTGTGTTTGTGTGTGTGTGTGTGTGTGTGTACAATACAACCTTTCTTTTAAAACATTCTGGCCATCATAATATGTCAATTATTTACTGTAAAGCAGATTCAGCATGATGCCGAGCTTCTTTGCCAAATATCTCATGTATTCCCAAAAGCCATGCTGATGAATCAGTAGGTGGCTTCCTCGTTCTGAGTCAATGTGTTATTCAGCTTGCATGAATAAATTACACCAAAGGGCAACACGCTGCTGGAAATGTTTTCTACCGGGCAACAATATCAGCAAAAGGAGGGGGAAAAAATTCTGATCTTCCAAGATTCAGCCTTGGGAGATTAGTATATTCCTTCCAGGATGCAAATATGATTAAGAAAAAAAATTGGATTCCACACAAGTTAATTTGTTTTCCATTGACTTTATTAAAAGTTATGTTTTCATTGCATTTTCCTGCAGTTCAAAAAAATAAATATTGAGCACTTGTCATGGACAGAAAATGTTATAAATTTGCCAATAGTGAAAAACAATAGTTACACTTCAAATATGGAAAACACAAACAATCCTTTGGCATTTTGCCAAATATATATAAATATATATATCAATAAATATATACATAATAACTGTAATAGAATCATTGGCTAAAGGAGTGTGGGGGGAGAGTTAAGAGGCATGCCAGTATGGAGTTGCTTCATATTGGAGGAGGAAGAGGAGGAAACATTGTAGACCTGTCTAATGAAGTCTTATTTTCTGGTTCCTGAGGGAATGTAGCCAGTCTGGTGAGATTTATGTAATACAGGCAGTGGTGGGATTCAAATAATTTAACAGCCGGTTCTCTGCCCTAATGATTTCTTCCAACAACCAGTTCACCAAACAGCTCAGAAAGTTAACAACCGGTTCTCCCGAAGTGGTGCGAACTGGCTGAATCCCACCACTGAATACAGGTAATCAACAATAAAGAGACTGCTTTGCCCTATTCACAAAATTGTTCTGGCTCCTTGCACCTGATAATGACCAAGGTACTAAGTTGAGACTTAAACAGGGTTGTTGATTGCATCAGTCCTGTGATCTTGTCAAGTCATTTATAACAGGGATGGCAGGAAAAAGTAATTTGAATGTTATAATAGATCTGTGGTTGATTTGCTGTAGATCAGCAAAGTATTCTACCTTCAAATTGTTAAGGAATAGTAATGACAGAGAGTACTTATGGGACAAAGACAAGAAAAAGAAAACCTATTTCCACAGGCATAAAATTAGGGACTCCTTAATACAAATGTGGGCGGGGATCAGGCAGAGACACTATACAAAAGTTCCAAATTGGCTCTCTACGGTAGAGGCATTGATTTACCCCAACAGGTGGGGAATGGAGAAACTGTGCAGATATAAAGATATTATTGACGGAGGGGGAAACCTCAAATCAAATGATGCTCTGAGAGACCAAGGCATAACCTTAGATTGGTGGACTTACCTGCAAATAAAATCAAGATACCAGAAAGATAAGGATGAATTTGGCATAGAATTGAGATATAACGGATTGGACAAAATTTTGATGGGACCAGGGAAAAAAGCGCTGGCCAAGCTATATAATTATTTACTAGATGAAGATAGAGATGAGGATACAATCAGAAACCAATTGAGAGCATGGGAGAGAAACATTGGGCATAGTTTGAACTTTAATGAATGGGAAGAGGCGTGGAATAAAAATTATAAATTAACTAGAGCAGCCACATATAAGGATAATCATTATAAAATGCTCCATAGGTGGCATTTAGCCCCTGCAAGATTATCAAAGATGTTTCCCAATGTGCACCCAAATTGTTGGAAATGCGGTCATGGGCAGGGCACCTTCTTTCACATGTGGTGGACATGCCCCGAAGCAAAAAGATACTGGAGCAAAATTCGGAGATGGTTAAAAGACATACTCAAAGAAGAAATTGATTTGACTCCAGAAATATTTCTCCTGGGAATGGTAAAGAAAGGGCATGGAAAGGAAAAGGTCCACCTCCTAATACATATAACTACAGCTGCCAGACTGGCATATGCTCAATACTGGAAAAAGAAAGACCTACCACCAGACGACCTTATAATTAGTAAAATATTAGAGTGTGCAGAGACAAGTAAATTAACGTACGAAATAATGATGATGAAAATTCAGATTACGATACTGTGTGGGGAAGATGGTACGAATGGATAAATGATAGAATTAAGGAAGGAGTTTAAAGGTGCAGAAATTAATTAGAAATGTATAGTATAAAAGACACCAGATATTTTTTTCATGTACATATGTATAAACACTGCGAATCCGATGTCAAACAAAATTGTTATTATATTTTATCTGTCTTAAAAAAATCAATAAAGTGTAAATAAATAAAAAAAAAAGTAATGACAGAGAGTAACTTTCTCAAATTTGAAATTTATTGCTGGAATAAAGAGAGCTTTAAATAAATAGAAGTAAATTCCAATATGGAAGGACTGTGAACTCCAAACACACACACTCCCTCCCCACACCCCCTTTGGTGCCTTTGAGTCAGCATTGACTGCCAGTGACTGCTTAGACAGATCCCTGCAGTTTTCTTGGTAAGATTTCAAAAGTGTTTTGCCTTTGTTCATTTCCTAAGGCTGGCAGGGAATGACTGACCCAAGGTCACCCGGGTAGGCTTCATGCCTAAGGCAGAACTAGAACTCATGGTACCCTGGTTTCTAGCCTGTTACCATTACACCAAACTGGCTCTCTCTCCCCTGCTCACTTCTAGTACTCAAACATATATTTGTGATTTAATTTTCTTAATTCTAACTATATATATTTTTGCATCAAGTTCTACTTGCGGGATCTTGAAATGCCAATAAAAACAGAATGATAAAATAAATAACTCCTTCCACAAACTAAAGCCTGCCAACTCCTGTAGTAGTAAATTCAGTTTTCTTTCACATTTGCCTTTTATCCTCTAAACCTTTGGGTTGGAACAAGGCTCTCTAAGAAATGTATCCAGATGGGGTCCTGACCAGGGGTGAAATCTACTTACCTTTCCTACTGGTTCAGAAGTGCACACGCCCCATGCGCTTGCAGACTCTCTGCACATGCGCAAACCCTAAAACAGGTAAAAAACAGGTTACTTCCTGGTTAAAACCAGGAAGTAACAATGACCAGGCGGGTGGGCGGAGCCTCGCGTTGCCATTGCTACCAGTTCAACTGAACTGGTCCGAACCGGTAGCATTTCACCCCTGGTCCTGACGCATTAATAGATAGTAGTGACAGTGAGAATATATAAGTATATCTAAATAGTCTCCCATGTTTTTCTTCAATTTTTTCCATCTTTTTTCTGACCACGAAAAGTTATGAAGAAAGGAAGATATAGTACACATACACCATCTATTGACTCTCCTTCTGAAGCACACTGTGCCTCAATTCCCATCTACCAAAGAATAAATTAAAACTTCCCTGATTCTTTGAAAGCTACTATACACCAGGTCATGGTATTCTTCAGTGAAAAACTAATACAATGTTGTCTACACTGTCTGGTGTAGATTTCCTGAATTTCCTGGAGAGTTACTGACTAGTACCAGATTTCTAAAATCTCGAGGAAGTTCCACAGGGGTTCTTCAAACCATTGCAGAAGACATTGTGCACTTCTTTGATCTCCTAATGTTGATTGTGCCCAGTAATTAAGCCATTTTAACTGCAATGAAACTTGAATTGTGCAAAAGCCAAAATGTTCCCTTTTCAAGATTGAATTTCTGTAAGATCTCAGGGCCGGCTGTTTTCTTACTGTAGAGACTTGCCTGGCCCTGCCATATGGTCTCTAGATGTCAGCCAACATCTTACTTTTCTACATAAAAATTCATCTTCTACAGGTCTTTTAACTGCAACTTCCCACTGATGCCTCCCCTCCAGAAAATGCACAGAGCATGAATTAAATTTATCAATGGAGGCAGAGCTTCCATTGAATTTTGCTTGTTTCATATTCTCCTATTTGACAACAGTAAGGAAGTTGTGAATAAGTCTTCTTCGCTTCTTGGTGTTTTGAAATTGGCAGCAGTGATGATCAATGTGCGTAATCTTCAACCTAGTTCTGACGGTTTGGGAAAAGTAAACTGGTAATGTTGACACAGATAGAAATATTCTTAGATGCTAAGGCACAGAAATATTCTTGTAATAAAGTTAAGGAATGATTCTAGATCTTTCTACACATAGGAGATATGTTCTAACACTAAATTCCAATGCTATAGAGATAAGGTAGAGTTGTAAGAGTTGTACGTTTTGTGTTGTGGATTTAAAATATTTCAAAAGTAACAAGCAGAGAGAGTACGATCTCTTTCCTTCTCCTATTTCACACCTAGTATATGTGGTCAGGAGGAAGAAAAAGTGAGTCAAATTTTCAATTTGGCACCTGGAAACTCTCATGATGAGATTAAAGTCTATAAGGCAATAAAAGGAGAATGCAAAATTAGATTAAAATCTACTTGATCCAGCATTTTATCCTCACAATAGATCCATGATGGTGAAACTATGCCATGCATGCTGGAAGTGTCATGAAAAGCCATCTCTCTGGGCACGCAAGCCATCGCCCATTGCTCTTCCGGATTCTGGTGTGCCGGCCAGCTGGTCTTCATGTGCACGGGAGCACCAGAAACCGGAAGAGTAGCTGCCTGGTGAATATGCGCATGCCGGGAAGATGATCTTCTAGTTTCCAGCACGCACTTGCGCACTGGCCACCTGGTCTTCCAGTTTCTGGCACGCATGCATGCATGAAGACCAGCTGTTGGGGTGCATGCACGTGCTGGAAACCAGAAGATCTTCTTCCCAGCACGCGCATGTATACCGGGCAGCTATTGTTCAGGTTTCTGGCATGTACATGCACCCTGGTCAGCTAGTCTTCGCGTGTGCATGCGCACCAGAAACTGGAAGACCATCTTCCTGGCGCATGCTCCTGCTTTAGCACTTGGTGCCGAAAAGGTTCACCAACATTGCAATAGATGATGGATGACATCTATTGTGAGGATAATAGTAGCAGGATATGAATGAAATACTAGTCCCACTCTTATATTCCAGAGTAAATAGTATAATATCCCTGATGCAAGGGACAATTATTTTTAAATTTTGGGAAACATTGAGAGCTTCTTTTAGATTATCCTCTAATTGCCTCTTAAAAGTTTCCAAATGTATGACCATCAGAACATCTCCTTGCAAAAAAAGTCTATATTTAAGCTATTTTTTGGCATGGAAAAAAAATCTATTCCACTGTATGTACTGAATCTTCCCATCTTTCACTTTTATTAGATGATCCATATTCTAGTTTTATGAGGACCATACCTGATATATAAAGAAGGGATGCCATCTGACTCATGCTGTGATTATCACACTCAACTTTCCATCCCAATTGTGTCCCTTTTGTCACTTGTTTGTAATTTCTCTCCTGCAGGGGCATTCCTCGTTCCTTATTTCATTATGTTGGCTATATGCGGGATACCCATCTTCTTCATGGAGCTGTCATTAGGCCAGTTCTCAAGCCTGGGGCCTCTTGCTGTTTGGAAGATAAGCCCACTCTTCAAAGGTCTGTGTCCAATGCTAATCTAGTTTTGTCATCAGGCCTGTCTTCATGTCTTTTGCAAACTAAATTCTTATGGCTGACAGTGGAACAGGTTAGTCCTCACGCATTGTAGAGATGAAAGTAGAGCCTTCCTTACCTCAATAGGTGAGAACAGTAATTTACTACTGGAAGTATACTTTCATTACTGTGAAAGTGAAAAAATATTTGGGAAAAGAATTCTCTCTCCCATAGTTTTAGAAGCATGACTGTCCAGGTGGACTAACATGAGGCAGATTGAATATAGATAGCTTTTCCTTTTTTTACAAAGCTGACACATTTCAAAATTAACTCACTACAAATTATTTTAGAACAGTGTTCTAGAATTCAATAAATTCCAAATGTGTTAAGAATGAATGAAACTATTCAAATTCCCAGCTATTTTTCAGCTTTACTCTGAACTCTGGGAGTTATAATTCCAATTCTTCTGTAGGACTTTAACTTGGATAACTTGGAAATCCTAGGATATCCTGACTTATTTAGGATTTTAAAAAAAGAGCTAAGTTTAATGCATGATCCAATGCAATTAAAGCAATAGAAGAAGACAGCAGGACTATTGGTGTCCTCACAAAGCGGATAGAAAGTGCTAGTGGTCTCAACTGAGCTCATGGACTGCATTTATAGCAAAAGCACTTATATTTATATATTGCCCCATAGTGCTTTACAGCACTCTCTGGGTAGTTTACAATGTCAGCATTATTTGCATATTGCCCCCAACAATCTGGGTCCTCATTTTGCCAACCTTGGAAGGATGGAGGCTGGGTCAGGAAACCCATCAGGATCAAACTCTAGGCTGTGGGTAGAGTTGCCTGCAATAAAGCACTTAACCACTGTGCCACCAGGGCTTCATGTAACTGCATCATGAACATTGCAGTAAACATCCATCAACTTTGGGGGTTGCCTGTGTTTTGTTGCCATTATATATCATTTCTGCTCTTCTTTAGGTATTGGTATGGCCACAATCCTGATTGTCTCCTTGGTGGCCATTTACTATAACATGATCATTGCCTATGTTCTCTTCTACCTCTTTGCCTCGTTGACCAACAACTTGCCTTGGCAGTACTGCGGCAACTGGTGGAACACAGACCTGTGCCTGGACCACCATGTCATGCACACAGGGAACAGTGCTATCCCTTTCAACACTTCTAACACTGTCAGTCCAAGTGAGGAATATTGGAGGTAAGTAGCTTAGACAAGAAAAGGGTGGGAAGGAAAGTAACCTATGGCGATAAGTTATCCTCTTCAGTCTAAAGAGCTCTGCACATATTCCTCAACACTCATAAGCATGGTCAGAAGTTAGTAATTACAATGGTGCTTAAGAGTTCCTGAGTCTTCAGAGAGGGGCGGCATATAAATTGAATTAATTAAATTAAATTAAATTAATTTTTCAATATTTCTGCATAAATATGACTTAAAATGTGGTAAGTAGGTTTGGATTGTTCTCCTCAGTAAATGCACAAGCATAATGTTTTTGACTCATTTATTTAATTGGGTTCTCTCTATCCTGTGTTAGGATTTATGTGACAAACAGGTCTCCTTTTAGGTCATACTTATGCAGAAATATTGAAAATTGAAAAGGGTTCATAAACTTTTGAGCACCACCGTATGAGTGTATGCTGAACTCCATACAAATTAATGTAAAGTTTCTCTCTCTCTTTTTTTTTTTCAAGCCGATATGTCCTCCACATCCAAGGGAGCTCAGGCATTGGAGATCCTGGGAGGATTCGCTGGAATCTCTGCCTTTGTCTCCTGCTAGCTTGGCTGATCGTGTATCTTTGCATCTTAAAGGGAGTCAAGTCATCTGGCAAGGTAAAGTATAAATTAGCAGAAGGCACCCATCTGTTTTTTTTTCCCACCCTTAAATTATAAAATAATTCTATTTTACTTTTCATAGATGCCATAATTATGGTAGGAATTGGAAAATATTTTTTTCTATACTTTAGGGCAGGGATGAGTATCTTTAATGTTATTTTTCTCATGGGGTCAACTCCCCCCCCTCCGTGAATGCTTAGATCATTTACTATGGGGTATGTGTGTGTATGTGTATATGTGTGTGTATTTGCTTTCTTCTCTTATCAACTAATATAGATCTATTTTGGACTGATTGGTCCTCATCAGTTAGTCACACCCTTACCATATATTCCCTCCCCGTAGAGGCTAAGTATTTGCTTTCTTCTCTTATCGTAGGTTTTTGTATGTATTTTTCTTCAACCGGGTGTTTTCCTACGTAAACCAAGTTTCTCAAATTGCAGCAATAGCTCAGTGAAATCACATCCACTATCCTAGGCTTCTTCAGACAGCAAGCATGCATTTTACTGCCTATTGGGAGACTATATAGATCTATATTAGTATATATATTGTCTGCTCAAGACAATACATCACAGAACTCAGGATGTTACAACACTAAAACTCAGGATGTTACAACACAGCCAACTACCCAGGATGTTGCAGCACAGGACTCAGGATGTCACAACACTAGAGCTCAGGATGCTACCACACAACCCATTATACCCAGGTCGTTACAACACAAAAGGCTAATGGGCACACAGCTAGGACCTCGGCCACACAGGATGTTACGAAACAGCCGACTAATCTGCAAACATCAACTCCATTTATTAATCAAGATGTAACAACACAGCCAACCAACCCGCTTACAACAACAAAGTCAGCACTCCCCATCTCCCCACCAGTATTTATAGAGAGATGGCATCTCCGATCACGCTTTGCTCGCACAAGCACGAAGCCGAAGACACCAGCCTGAAGATGACGAGTGGGACCTCATCGAAACATCGCCAAGATACTCTCAATCTTACATGGGAAAAGACCCGAATACACCAAGACTTGCATACCTGTATCCGTGAAAATCTACGAAAACACACACACACACACACACATATTATAATCCACAAATCTGAGCTAAGAAATGAATTTTACATTTCTTCTATACCAGATCCACTTCTGATTCTTTCAACTTTTCTTTATTTCAGCAGTATAATTTAATATTTGTGGAGGACTGAGTGAGAAAATGCAATACTCCAGCATCACCTATAGGTTCTGAGCATTTTTACGAAAGATCATAATATACCTAAAAATGCTGTCATAATACTTTGCAAGTGGACAATACTAGATCAAATGAATTTTAAAACACGGGAAGAAAGATTTTACTTGATTATTAAATGAGATGTCTTGATGGCCAGAAGTATTTAATAATAGATATGGTGTGCAGGTCCACTAGAGTTCTTCAGACATAGGATGACATATTCTGTTTGTGGATTTTTTTTTCTGTTAAGCAGGTTGTTGAAGGTCTTCATGGCTTCCTCCATTTCTTTCATTTCAATTTTTTTTTTGCTTTAATTTATATGCCGCCCTTCTCCGGAGACTCAGGGCAGCTTACAATGCATTAAGCAATAGCCTTCATACTTTTGTATATTTATACAAAGTCAGCTTATTGCCCCCACAATCTGGGTCCTCATTTCACCTACCTTTGAAAGGATGGAAGGCTGAGTCAACCTTGAGCCTGGTGAGATTTGAACTTGCAGTAATTGCAAGCATTAGATGTTAATAACAGTGCTTAGTCCACTGTACTACAGGCTCTTTATCATTTATGGATCCTTAATTATTTTTCATGGACCCATGATAACCATTTTGCATATGGCAGCAGTGTAAATTTATGGAAGGTTACAAGAATTCTAGGGTTGTCTAAAATGAGACAGCATCTTTTTAGAGATACTACAAATAAATGCCCCTGTTTTCTTGTAGGTTGTTTATTTCACGGCCACATTTCCTTACCTCATTCTGATCATGCTCCTGATTCGTGGGGTCACACTCAAGGGGGCCTGGTTAGGAATCAAGTTCTATCTCACACCCCAGTTTGAGCTCCTACTGTCTCCCAAGGTGAGATCTGTGTGAATATTCTTGTGTGATTCTTGATGAACGTATCTTTTATTTTATGTACACTGAGAGCATATGAACCAAGACAAATTCCTTGTGTGTCCAATCTCACTTGACCAATAAAAATTCTACTCTATTCTATATTATTATATAAAAGAGTTTATTTATAAACCCCTTTTGACTATCTCATGTTTTGGGTGATCTTAGAAACTAAGCAGAGTTCTTGGATGGAACTTGCTGGAAACTCCAGACCTTTGGGTAACCTGGAAACCTTAAAAGAAATCCTTTAAAAAGGCAATGGTATTTCTGTAATGCTGTCAAGGAAACTGCATTAACCAGAAACTGATCAAGTCATTGTTAACATTTTAAAAAATCCTCTCTTTAAGGATTAGAAAGTTTATATATGATCCTGAAATGTATTTGAGTGGGCCCATCCACAATATAGTTTATTGTTATTGCACAAAGGAGAAAGTATGAATAAGTTTTCATATTTTTCTACTATTTGTCAAGTAGCATTTTCTTTGACTCCCATATATGATGAGCAGTTATGGCAAGGGAAATATAAAATGTATTTAAAAGCAATTTCAGATAGTGATGGATGACAGTAATTTGGCAACATTTTTCTTTAGAATTCCATCATTATAAAAGCTATTACCGTAAAAAAAAATGTGCCAGGAAAAGCCACTCTTTCTAGTGAGCACCTACACAGAACATTCAAATGCATCCTTCTCAAACTATCTTTATATTCATTGTGTTGAAAAAGATAACTTGCATATGATTGTGGATAAAAGCTTTAGTAACCAATACTGGTTACTTGCCGGTTTATTGAAATTATTTAATTTCTTGTTTTCCATTTCTAATGTAGGTGTGGATTGAAGCAGCTTTGCAGATCTTCTACTCTCTTGGGGTAGGATTTGGGGGACTTCTCACCTTTGCATCATATAATACCTTCCACCAGAATATTTACAGGTATATATTTTCAATTTATATGTAATGGAGATGGAGCATATTGAGAGCAAATTATTGTTTTGTGTATTTTAAACAGAATCATGGATGGGAGAGAAAAGACAATTATGGATATACAGCTAAACTTATAAATGGGAAGGAAAGGAAAGGGAAGCGAAGGAAAGGAAAGGAAAAGACAGAAAAGGAAAGGAAAGGAAAAGACAGAAAAGGAAAGGTAGGAAAGGAAAGGAAAGGAAAGGAAAGGAAAGGAAAGGAAAGGAAAGGAAAGGAAAGGAAAGGAAAGGAAAGGAAAGGAAAGGAAAGGCTAATTAATTCTGAAGATATAGCTCTGTCATTGTGTCTGGTTGTGTGACAAAGGTAAGGGACTTTAACAATGGCTTTGTTGAGCCAATGTAAGACTGTTGCTGATATGTTTTTGTTTATACAGTATATTGGCTTTTAACTTAAATTGGATTGTTTATTTTTTACTTTTGCAAGGTGCCCAGAGTTGCTTCGATGAGATGGACAACCATATAAATAAATAAATAAAATTATTATGGTTTGTCACACAGTCAGTCGCTTGTTTAGATTGGATTCAACATTTTTATCCATCTATGAGTCCTTCCCAAGGATCTGGGATAGGCAGACCAACACCTGCTAAAGAACTGACAGTGTAACTTCACATTATTGGGAACAGATCATCATCATCATCATCATCATCATCATCATCATCATCATCATTCTCCTCCTCCTCTGGCATCCTGCAGAAATTCAGCAACAAATCAATTTGTATTCATACAATATACCTTTTTAGTCTCGATTTCTTTTGCAATGTCAGCTGGGTAACAAAGAAAAAGATATTTGGCATTATGTTCCTGTCTGTCATGATTGCTTTGTCCCCACTAATTCTCAAATTAGTGAGCATTCTTATATCCATTGTTTTTTCTTACTGAAATATCTACTAATGTTGCATATCCTAAGATCTCCACATTTCCATATGCCAGGGCACACTGTGTTTCTTATTTTGGTTCTACAAGTCGGCATAACATCACTTTCTCCAGTGGGGAATGTGTGAAGGGGGCATATATGTATATACTAATGTCATTTTAATATGGGAGTGGATAAAAGGTGATCTTCCATACCTTTACTGGCTTGGGTTCCTAATACATCTCACCAGTAGTCATATTAGAGAGGGCCGATAACAGATGCAGTTCAACATCTGAAGAGTTCTATACTTTACCTTTGCATTAATAGCAATTAAGCATAGCAGCCTGTTCATTATCAAGAGCCGTGATGGCATAGTGGTTAGAATGCATTACTGCAGGCTGATTCTGCTGACTGTCAGCAGTTCGGCAGTTCAAATCTCCAATGGCTCAAGGTTGACTCAGCCTTCCATCCTTCCAAGGTTGGTAAAATGAGGATCCAGGTTGTTGGGGATAATATGCCAACCAGTGGTGGGTTGCTCCAGGTGAATCGGTAGTAGTGGCAGCAGGAGGCTCCACCCACCTGCCTGGACATCATCAAATATGCTCTGCGCACGCGCAGAAGTGGCACATGCACAAACAAAGTAAGCGCACATGCACGAGCGAACCGGTAGCAAAGGTAAATGAAACCCACCACTGATGCCGACTCTGTAAACCACTTATAGAGGGTTGTAAAGCACTGTGAAGCTGAATACACAATACATCTAAATGCTATTGCTATCGTTTATCTCTTCTGACATTCTGCCATGTCTGAAATCAGATTATTAAGGTCCTATTTTTTTATTTTATTTTTTGTTCTGTAGGGATACATTTATAGTCACTGTGGGGAATGCTGTTACCAGCATTTTGGCTGGCTTTGCCATTTTTTCTGTTTTGGGATACATGTCCCAAGAACTTGATGTTCCTGTTCAGGAAGTCGCCAAAGCAGGTAAAACCTAAAAATTTCTCCTATCTTTTGTACAAGTATATACGTGTGTATGCAGGTTAGAATGTCTGTGAGACTGCCAGAGAATTTGCACTACAATGACGGAGGAAAAAAAAATTCAACTGTGCCAAATTCCAGATAAAAACAAGAAGCAGGTATATTTAAATAAGAAATGTAAAGAAATTCAGAACAAAAAAGTGAATGGAAAGGACAGGAGATTTAAGAAAACTAAAGGAATCAAAAGAAACTTTTACACAACATTAGATACAATAAAAATCAAGATCTAATGACAAATTAGATATGAGGAAGAAAGGGTACAAACACAAGAAGAACTATACAAGGAGGACTCCCATGTCATTGATATGTTCAAAACTATGAACACTGGGATAAAGCCAGACCTTTTGGAAAAGGGAAATTAAATTAATGTCTTCATTATATTATATGCTACCTTTCATTCAGAAGATTAAGGTGATGTATATAGCACTTGCTACTCCTATTTTTACCCACTAGAATGACCTGGTGAAATAAGATGGCTGAGAGAAAGGGACTAGCCCTGCATCTCCCAGTGAACATCCATGATTGAGTGATGGGTTATAATTGGAGCTTTCCCATTCCTAGATTACATCCACCCAACCGTTTCATTGTGCTATCCTCCCATCCTGGAACTGATAGGAAATAGTGGCAACCTAAATCTTGTTGCACTCACAATATACCTCCTCCATTTGGCTAAAGTTTAATATTTTTGACACATAATTTTTAGAGAAGATGTTGATGCTTGGAAAGATTAAAGGCAATAGAATAAGCAGGTTAACAGAAGACAAAGAACAAGAGCAAGAGCAAGAACTGTTCATAATGATAGCCTCTCCAACTAATCATATAACCCATAGACTGAGAAGAGATTAATTTTCTTCTTTGTGCATTACTCTGTGATAAAATGTACCAGAGAACAAGCCATCAACAATAAAAGGTTTTAAATCTCATTAGCATTGTAATCCAGCAGGTGTTAGCAGTAGCTGATAAATCTAGAGCCAAATTAAGTGGAAGTTGTGAAATATATTTCCTGATTGATCACATGTGAGCTATACTTTTTTATCCATATGAATTTCAGAAGAGACCAGGTCCTACCCTATTCATATTACCAAGAGGGCAACTGAAAACATTCAGCTACCAACTACGGAACAGAGCTAGTTTGGTGTAGCGGTTAAGGCAGTGGGCCAGAAACTAAGACTGATACTCCTACTTTAGGCACAAAACCAGCTGGATGACTTTGGGGCATTCACTCTCTTTCAGCCCTGGAAAGCAGGCAATGGCAAACCACTTTCGAAAATGCTGCCAAGGAAAATGCTGGGACTAGTTCATGTAGTTGCCAGAAATGTACAATGACCCCAAGGAACAACAAGAACAAGGGGAAACCCCCCACCATGGACAGCAAATGCCTTTAAGTCAGAGCTGGCCAGCTTGTTTGCATAGGAGGCCAATAAATAAATGAATAAAATCACACATTGGCAGCCCACCACATCCAACAAAATGCAGATTGTGTATCAATGTGAGCAAGTTGACTCAGTGAAAGTTGCAACCTCATTTGTTCAGTGACTCAATTTTTATGCTCATGAAATCCAGCCCTGATGATGTCTCCTTGATTGCATTCATAATTCTTTTCATTCTTGGTCCATTCTAGGTCCAGGGTTGGCTTTTGTAGTGTATCCACAAGCCATGACAATGCTTCCTCTTTCTCCTTTCTGGTCTTTCCTCTTTTTCTTCATGCTGTTGACTCTTGGCTTGGACAGTCAGGTAAGGGCAAAGCCTATTGAGAGGAAAGGCTTTAACCATGGACCTCCAAATGAATGAACCTTACAGTTGATGAGATCACATGCTTTTGTGTTCAGTTTGCCTTTTTAGAGACCATTGTTACTGCAGTGACAGATGAGTTCCCATATTATCTGCGGCCGAAGAAGGCTTTTTTCTCAGGCATCATTTGTGTTGCGATGTTTCTAATGGGGCTCATTCTCACAACAGAGGTAAGCAAATTAGATTGGAAGAGATTGCAATAGCTGGGGCTTTAAAATAATAATCTAGGGCGTAGTTACAAGTAAAACCTGTACTGTATTAGGATAAAGGGAACAAAAGAGCAAGGAACTAAGAGGTTTGCATACAGGATCTTGTAAACTATGTGACATGAGTACAAGAGAAGATCATCAAAGCAGAAGATGCGTCTTATCTGTCTACCCAACTAATAGGCTAATTTCTAATAACAGTTAATTGCAGCTATTTAATCCCCAACATTCAAAATCTGACCAGGGTTTTATCAGTTTCTTAGGACCACCTCTTTGGAATTTCAGCATATTCTGGCATTTATTCCTTTTGAATGTTTAGTAATGAAATCTAGCCTATAGCTATGCTATTTTGTCCCAAACAACTTTATTCAGAAACAAAGATTATATTCCATATTTAAACATATTTAATATGTTTTTAAATGTAGCTCTAAACAAAATGGAGTTGGGCAGCTTTTACTTTCCAATAAATAAATAAATGAATAACTGTGGGGTCCTTGGTGCCCTTTGAGCTTCGCTGTTTTCTTGCACTGTTGATGTTATCTAGTTGGGTGATGAAATGTCTGCAAGAAAACAGCCAAGAGACAAGGATCCCACAGTTTGACCCTGAGCTATAAATATAGTCTTCCACTGATAAATAAATAAATAAATAAACAAACAAACAAACATACCGTGTTTTCCCGAAAATAAGACCCTGTCTTATATTTTTTTGAACCCCGAAATAAGCGCTTGGCCTTATTTTCAGGGAGGTCTTATTATTTTGGGGCGCGTGGAGCAAGATAGGGCTCCTCTTGCCGTCTTACCTGATTTCCAGCTCCGCATTTAAATATTTTCAGGGAGGGCTTATTTTCAGGAAAACAGGATATATATATATATATATATATATATATATATATATATATATATATATAGAGAGAGAGAGAGAGAGAGAGAGAGAGAGAGAGAGAGAGAGAGAGAGAGAGAGAGAGAGAGAGAGAGAGAGAGAGAGAGAGAGAGAGAGAGAGAGAGAGACTTTGGACCTTTTCTGGCTTTTTCTCTGCAGGGTGGAATGTACTGGTTGGTGCTGTTGGATGACTACAGTGCTGGGTTTGGGCTCATGGTGGTGGTCATAACTACCTGTCTGGTAGTAACACGTGTTTATGGTAAGATATTTTTGCAATTGTTATAAGCCCCTTTTTTAAAAACTGAAATGAGAATTGCAAAAATGTATGAGATGTAATTTGTGGAGCAGAGATTTGGGATTTAGAAAAAAAGGTAGCCAAAATCTAGGATCAGTGGCATTTTCTTAAAAATCAGAATACAGAATAACAGGGTTGGTAGGGACCTTGGAGGTCTTCTAGTCCGGGGTCCCCAACCCCCCAGTCTGTAGACCGGCACCAGATCACAGCATGCCAGTAACTGGCCACAAACAAGCTAAGCCCTATCTGCGGTATGCAGGCAGCATGCGAAACCATGCCCCCTCTGGTCCGTGGAAAAACCTCTCTCCATAGAACCGGTCCCTGGTGCCCCAAAGGTTGAGGGCACTGTTCTAGTCCAACCCCCTGCTCAGGCAGGAGGAAACCCTATCTCATTTCACATGAAATCAATGAAGCTGATTTAAAAACTGCATCATCTTTCACATTAAAACCCTGTGGTTTAGGCTGCTGAAGAAATATTAAAATCTTGTTTGGAAATCGCAGACTGTGTGTCTTGAATTGCACAAACTAATGCCTGCTTACCTGGAAGTTATTCTCACTGTACTCAGTGGGACTTCCCCTCAGGTAATAATCTCCTGCATGCTTACCTAGAAGAAAGTCTCACTGAACATTGAAAAACATTTGAGTAAACTACATTGAACAGTTGAACAGTTAATCTATTAGTTTCAATCGGATAATACACTTCTGACTGAACAGCGTCATTGTTTCCCATTTCTTTTCTTCTCCGTAGGCATGAAAAGATTTTGTCATGACATTCACATGATGCTGGGTTTCAAACCAGGGATATACTTTAGGGCCTGCTGGTTGTTCCTGTCTCCAGTAACAATGACGGTAACTATAGTCGCTCAGAAGCATTCTTTCCCTTAGCTTTTCTTTTTGTCCCTATGTCTGCCACCCAGGGATTTTTTTTATATACAGTCTTGATGCATTGTTCCTTCTCCAGCCCAGGAGATTTGAATCATAGATACTTTTGAATTTAGACGTAATGATTACATCGGTATGAGTACTCAAGGCTTTATTGCATGGCAGTTTGAGAAAATAATACAAAACAGCAATCAAGGAATACCTGAGATTATTGGAAGAACATTAAAGGGGGAAAAAAAAGAAAGAATGATCTTGCTCCACTTCTTCCAGTCAGGGAACTCCAAAGAGATAAAGACAACAGATGCCTTTATGCAGTGGTGGGATCCATATAATTGAACAACTGGTTCTCTGCCCTAATGACTGGCTGGGTGGGCGTGGCCATGGTGGGGTGTGACAGGCAGCACTCCGCCTCCTGCATCCCCCTTGGAGCAAAATGGGCCACGGGGGGAGGGGTGCGAGGGGTGACGCCGCACCCCCCCACATCCTATTTTGGCCCTAGGAGGCCTCCCTGCAGCCTCCTGGGAGCAAAAATGGGCCATGGGGGGGCCTTCACTGCACCATTTTGGGCCTAAGAGGCCTCCCTGAAGCCTGGGAGCGAATACAGGCCATGGGGGGGCACGCTACACCCCTGTGCCCCGTTTTGGGCCTCCCTGCACTTACCTGGGAGCCAAAATGAGGTGCATGGGAACTCCTGGAAGGGGTGGGAGGGGAAGGGCCAGCCAGAAATTTGACTACCAGTTCGCCTGACTAAATCCCACCACTGCCTTTATGGCTAGCAATGATGGAGCACCCTCCTGTTTAGGTCTGCACTGATGTTCAATCTCATTGAGAGTTTTGACTAAGTCACATGGGCTCCAAACCATTTTTTTAAAAAAAACAACACTCCTGTTTTCAGTGCCTTCATCTCACTTGATTTTGCTAAGGGCAAGGAGGATAGGTTTATCTTATCTTTTTCTAGGAAAGCTTTGCCTATTCTGCTAAGGAGGAGAACATCCCAAGGTTAAGGAGTATTTGTTTGTACAAGGTGGTGATGAAACTTCATCTAATGAAGTTGAGGAAGTTCACTTTACTCTACACAGGTGTTCCATACCAACGGCAGAAAAAACAAAGGATAACCCTTTAGTGACTAAATAAATGCTAACTTCATTCCATATCAATCCCCAACCATTTATATGGGATAAAAGCTAAGGATAAAAGAGTACATCCCACTATCTCCTTGATGATGTTCCGCAGTGCCACTATCCGAATCCTATGGGATTAATATTGCATCTGTTAAGCAGTATGATATATATCTAATTAACTTGTAATATCTAAGTTTGAAAGGAAATGAAAACTCCTATGACAGATTGATTGGTTCTCTGATATCTGACGTTCTGTTTCAGGCCCTGCTTGTATACAGCATTATCAAGTACCAGCCTTCAAAATACAATGGGACCTACTGCTTTCCATTTTGGGCTGAGGCTCTGGGCATCCTAATGGGGATCTTCTCTTGCCTGATGATCCCCATGGCAATGCTGTTTGCTGTGCTCCGAGAAGAAGGGACACTCTGGCAAGTAAGTAAGAAGAAGAAAACCATCCAACCCAAAACACCAGCATAATCCTGTTAGGCTAAAATAAGTGAAGCAGTTATGCAAAGAGGAAGGGAACATTTGGGAAGATTTTTAGATTTTTAAACACTGTTAAAACTGTTATAGGACTTGTGCTAGAGTTGTAATGGATTTCGTTCCATAGCAGTCTAGCAATAGCAATAGCACTTTTGTAAGTTTTATACTGCCTCATAGTGCTTTGCAGCATTCTCTAAGTGATTTTACAGAGTCAGCATATTGCCCCCAACAATCTGGGTCCTCATTTTACTGACCTCAGAAGGATGGAAGGCTGAGTCAACCTTGAGCCAGTCAGGATCGAACTCCTACTGTGGACAGAATGAGCCTACAATACTGCATTCCAATCACTGCGCCACCAGAGCTTCTCCATTTCTCCTACTAAGAAATTATGTTCCAGAATACCATTCTAGATTGAACTGAAAAGGGAAACAACAAGAGAGACGGGAAGGAGTAGAGAGAGAGGAAGGGAGAAGAGAGGAGAGGAGAGGGAGAAAAAGAAGAAAGGGAAAAGGAGAGGAAGAAAAGCGAGGGGAAAGAGGAGTAGGAGAGAAGGTTAGAAGGGAGATTAGAAGAGCCTTGGTGGCGCAGCAGACTAAAACACTGTTAAGTAACACCAGCTGCCTGCAATTACTGCAAGTTCAAATCTCACCAGGCTCAAGGTTGACTCAGCCTTCCATCTTTTGAGGTAGGTAAAATGGGGACCCGGTTTGTGGGGGCAATAAGATGACTTTGTATAAAAAAAAACACTGCTGGGGGGGGGGGCAAAGCCCTACTAAGCAGGTATATACAAAAGTATGAAGGCTATTGCTTAACGCATTGTAAGCCGCCCTGAGTCTCTGGAAAAGGGCGGCATATAAATCGAACCAATAAAAGGGGAGAAGAAGAGAGGAGTGGGGGAAGGGAAGGGGAAGTAGGAAAGAGAAGGAGAGGAAGAACAAATAAAGTAGGAAGAGATAGAGGAAGGAAGTGAAGGGGAGGAGAAGAAGAAAGGTTGTGGCAAAATAAAGAAGGGCAAATGGTAAAAGAGCAACCCTGAATAATTAAAAATGAAAAATGAAAGTTAAAAGATAAGATGAATGAAAAAGGGTGGATAAATGACTAGATGTAAATATGTTCATGAGAAACAAAAATAAAAACTCTTAAAAAAAAAAAGAAATTATGTCTCCCATTTTCCTCAATACAGGCTTTGCAAAGAGAGGCCCCAAGGGAAAGGATGAGGCCTGGGTTTGCAGATTGCCCACCTCTGCTCTGTTTTTATTTTATTGTCTGACTGCCTAACTTTTAATTATTTACTGCATTTTCTCATCTAGTCAGTTCTAATGCCCATGTAATGTGATGTAATAAAAACCCCAAACAATAATTTTGCATTGTTAAGACCCAAATCATATTTTATGGGCCAAGGTTACAAAGATGTTGGTTCCATTACAGAGATGAAGCGTCAAAGGAAAACAATAATTACACGTGAGGCATGGAAGTGAGAATTAGCCCCAATCATGTATTTCCTATATTTTCTTTCTACATTTTAACCTCAGTTTTGTGCAGTGATGCATGATCACCTTTGGTAAACCTCAGCAATGTCTTCTTTTCTCTTCTTTTTGCAATAAGGAGAAAAACTGCAATTTTTATTTTGATTGTTAACTAAAACATTCGGATTGAAGCCAATTAATATTAACTGCGGGTTAATCAAATATGCACTTCTTGGTCTACAAATGGTCTATAAATATGTATGTCACAGTTAAAGTTAAACACAAGTTAGAGTCAGGCATATCAATAACTCTGGTTAACTGAAAATGAATCTGAAAGCTTTTGAATTTACACCTGGGCAGGAAATGCCCAATGCTCCTCCAGATTTGTTCAAATTTGTTCAGTACAAGTCTGAACTTTAGCATTACATCTGGAGGGTCATTATGAACTCATACAGTTCATTCTATTCATACAGTGAATAGATAAAGAGCTTGGCCACACCCCAGCCTTACTGCTTGCAATCATTTTGCCCACTTGAAGGTCAACCCATCATTCTTCCTCTCTGTCCTACTTGTCTGCAAATCCAGTCAGCTTTCAACATGGAATCACCTGTATTGTTGTGGGTCTGGAATTCTCAAACTGCGCCTTCAGCCTATTATTACTCAGCCAACCAAACCCATAATTAAGAACAGAGAAGGCTGGTGAGAGAATGCTCACTCTCCTTCCATAAAATCAATTGTTGGATGCATTGCCCCTGAAGCTTCCAGTGCTCTGTGAGTTTAAAAAAAATATACCTGTCTCCTTCCTTCACATAAAAGGAAGCAATCGTTCCTTGTTTGCGTCTCCAAAACACCCAAAAGACCATGCATTTGGTAACAGGACTTTGTGAGTGTTGGTCTGCTGGCTTAGATAATACTGCTTCTACCTCCTCTACCTAAGAAGGCACTTAGGAAGGGAGAACTGATCTTGCACTGAAGGCACTTGCAAGGGAGAACTGTCAGCAGAGACAATGAGAATATCCTTAGCCTCTTTATTACACTAGATGAGCCTTGAAGACAAGGTGGTGTGTGCCAGGAGCATGGCTGGCCCTCTCTCCAGAATGAAAACAAATGCTTTCAAGCTCTAGAGTAGTCTTTCTTAAACTTCATAATTTAAGACTTCATCTCCCAGAATTCCCGAAGCCAGGCTGGCTGGAGAATTCTGAAGTTGAAGTCCACATATTTTAAAGCTGCCAAGTTTGAGAAAGACTGCTCTAGATCAACAGTCCATGAGAAAATTTTGGTGGTCCGCAGAAAAATTATTTACATTTTTTATATTGCACTAAATACTATTTATCTTTTTAAAAAATTCATATTAGTGGTCCGCGGGATTTAAAATTATGAATTTAGTGGTCCCTGAGGTCTGAAAGATTGGCGACCCCTGCTCTAGATGGTCACTAGGATATAGAATCCTACCCAACTCTGAAAAGACGGAGAAAAACAAGGCCAATTTTCTGAAAGTGATAGATGTTTGCAACACATTTCAGGTTTGTAATTGACATATTTTATTCAACAGAGGCAAGAAAATAGAAAACAATACATTATGCCAGAAACGTTGAAGATTTCCCTCACTATTTAGGCAAATAGAAAATAATATTTCCTAGCCTTTCATTTAATATATGTGAATGCTAACCAGCCAAAGCTAAAAATTTTACTCCTGGGCCTGCAAAGCTAGAAATTTCATTTCTTAACCTGTTGCTGGCTATTATATATTTAAAACAAGGGGACCTTTCTCTTGCTTTTCATGTTTCCTAAAATTATGTTTATTATTATTAAGATATTATTACTGATATTATCCTTCTATGCAAGTGCTCAGTTCACATAAGGCAATCTGACCTTTAAAATTTTGCTTCCAGCCCAAATAGATTTTGCCATGGGAATTTTAGGCAGAGGGACAGTAATTCAATGCACAATTTTATAAATGAAAATGTTCAATTACCAATCCCTGGTAATTCCCATTTCAAAAATGAAGGAAATGAGGAAAGATGATGAGGAAAAACCTTTCTCTGCTTGAGAATCTGTAATATTGCTATTAATCCAAGAAGTCACTTATGGGCTATAAATTGATATAGGTATCAAGATAGCTTCCCATATGCCTTTGGCTTTTCTGAATGTGTATAAGTTTTTAACAAACAGAAGTTGCTTCCTTTCATAAATAAAAAGGCACTGCATACATGTAGAGAGACATTTAATCCTTAAAAAGAACTCTTCTGATATACTCAGGTCAAGGTGACCCATAATAAGTAATTTGACAGAAACTTAAATTTTTAAAAAAATGGATCTCCAAATTCACAATCTTCTCATTTCAGTGATCTTCCTATTTTCCATGGAGACTTTTTGTTTCTGACTTTATGGTATGTAAGCTCAGAACTTGTCCCTGTTAATCATCAACTTTGTTTTTATTTTCTGTCACATTTCCAAAGTTTTATAGCTCCAGGTATAATTGTATAGCTTTCCCTTATACAATTATTTGTACATTTTGCCCTAGATAGAAAAGTTCCCTCTTTATATCCATTTAATGCTATTATATTAATAAGATCAATTTTCAGACTAGTATACTGAGGCAGAAAGTGTCCTCTACTGGTATATGTGTAGACTGCAAAGTGATTGTATCTAGAAAGAGAATGGAGTTCAGCACTTCTGCATTATGTGCTGGTGTCATATGGAATTACTAGTCATCTCCCTTACATATGTGAGGGTTTTGAGTATTACAGGGGTTCATATAAACAAATTAGCTTTCTGCAACCTGATTCAAGTTGGGTTGATCTCCAGACTCCACTTTTCACTTAGCCAACAATTACTAGATTAGAGCTGAACTATTAGATTCCCGAATCATTAGAAGGACATCATGGCTCCTTATACCACCCTCTCCACCTCACCTGGCTTTGGAAACTACTCCCAAAAATGGTCAAATCTACCTTGCTTCCTCTCCATATTGATAGCATATGTGCCATTTACAAGCTGCTCTCATGGACCACAAAATAAGAAAAAAGCTATGGAATATAGCAACAACAGGGGTTGTAATGGCTCAGTGGTTTGTCTGATTCTGAGTTTGTCAGATGGAAAACTGACACCCAGGTTCGAGACTCGAGTGCCATGCATCCCGGTGAATTCCGGTTACTTGCTCCAGCTCATACCCACCAAGCAGTTTGAAAGCATGCAAATGCAAATAGATAAAGGTACCACTTCGGTGGGAAGATAACAGTGGTCCGTGTGATTTGACGTATAGTCATGCCACATGACCATAGAAATGTCTTTGGACAACATTAGATCCCTCAGCTAAGAATCAGAGAGGAGCACTGCCCCCTAGAGTCAAACAGGACTTTTACCTTTATAGCAACAATGGGCGTCAGCAAGACCAAGGTAACTCAGGTGCTGCTGCTTGGCCTCTTTGCTACTTCTCTCTATTGCCACTTTCTGAATGGTCATAGGAGGGACTTGATCCTGAGGCTGAATCCTAAATACATCAGCAATATCAGAGTTGATTAATTATTGTTGCACAAATACTTATCATTGATTAGTTTTCCTTTATTCTGGGGAAATTGTTTTTCATTTTTTCATATTATTATATGTAAAAGAAATTTAAAGCCACAACTGGTAATAAGCATTGTAGTTATTGTGGTCTAGAAATTACATTTAGGACTCATCTTCCATGCTTTTACTATGACACTCAGAATAGGAAGGGTGAAAGTTTATGTGAACCTTGGGATAATATAAACATTAGGCATATTACTCACTAGCACATAGCAATTATGTGGTGACATATAAGTGAAATAATTATTTTATTATTTTTGCATTGACTGTGAAAAAGAAACAAATTATTCCTTTGGGCATCTCCATTGGTACAAACATTCTTTCTTGTTTAAGGGGGCAAATCTTCATGTTCAATCAGCAGAACAAACTTATTATTTTCCTTGATGGTCTCCATTAATGTATTTACTAAGTAAGACAGAGTATGAAAGGGCAGGTGGAAGATAAAGCAAGTAAACAAGGAAGAACGTTGGTACCAACAGAAGTAATTACTACCTTAGCTGTGCAGGTGTTAGGACCACATTAGTCAAGTAATTATATCTCAAAAAACATCCTGCAACAAAACTATAAGTTTTTTGTATCTGAGGGCTTACAAGTCTTGAGATGGCCTAATGAGATCCCAAGGCCGAACAAAACTTGAGTGCTATAATTCCTTATAGTTCTAGGCGAAAAGAAATACAGAAATTTCCATTTTTTGAACTGCTATAGTGAAATCATTTCTTATGTTAACAGAGGGACAAATATTGTGGATTACTACATATGGTATGATTAAACTTGGGACTAGTTTAGATTAACTGGAATCCCATCAAACCCCACAAATAATACATGGCAGATTCTGTTAATACCCATGAACTGCAAAATAATTAATTCCTAGCTACTGGAATTTCATTGGGATGTGCTTATAATAACAACGATTCATTTGTTCATTACCTGCAGAGACTCCAGCAAGCTAGCAGACCAACTATGGATTGGGGTCCTTCTCTGGAGGAGAACAGAACTGGCATGTATGTGGCCACCCTGACAGGTAGCCAGTCTCCTAAACCTTTGATGGTCCACATGAGAAAATACGGAGGGATAACTAGCTATGAAAACATAGCCTTTCAAATTGATAAAGAGATGGAAGAGGATGAAGAAGAATCTATCATATGAAGAAAAAGTCTACCTATTCACATCAGGTGATGGAAGGCAAAGAGATTGTGGGGAATGCTCTGACCAACTTTGCACTTTGGCACATCAGTCCAATCGGCAGTCTGTTTCCAGATGCAGCCAAAGATTGCCTATTCAGAACCTTATATCAGTGCATTTGGCTGTAAATCCCAATGTTGTTGAGGTTTCTGTTCAATGTGACAAGATGTGCAATGAGCTTGTCTTAGTGCTTTGATGCCTGATGCAGGTCACTCATTCATGTTGTCCTTGCTGCTGTCACCAAGAATGGGTTTCCCAAATTCAGAATAAGTATACTGTATGCTAGTTCCTATTGTATTGATCCAGTCTATTTTCTTGTAGTTATATGCTTGTACTTCTTTATCTACAAACTTCCTTGTTCCATAGAAACATAGAAGTTTCTTTATCCAGTGGACCACTTCTCAAAAACCTTCCATTGTTCTATCTTCCGTGGTGTAGTAAATGGTAATTTTGCATAGTGCCTAAGGGAGTTTGAAAGTAGCTTATGGGGTGTATTCCTTATAGAAAGTCAGAGACCTTGAACATGTGTATGAATTGCAAGAAAATATTCAATATCACAGTAAGTCTAAAATTCCAAATCAATAAGTCTAATTTTTAAGTCTAGGATAAATTAAAAGATATAGAGGAATTTTTTTGGGACAACCATAAAATTCAATGTATAATGTATTCAATCTTATATTGGGTCGATGTAGATTTCTAGAAGTTAGAAATAACTAACTTAAGGTCTCTTTTTTTTCAAGGATTAACACAGTCCAGGGAACCAAATTCATGCCAGTAAAAGAAATATTTGCACTAGAAAAGTTAAACTGACTGAAAAATGTTTTTCACATGAAGATATATTACAAAATAATAATAATAATCATAACTACAACCAACATTTTTAACAATTGTTTGTACAGTGACCAGACACTTTGGTGTCTGTTTATAAAGGGGTTAATTTATACCTATAGAATCTGATAAATTATCTCTGAAAACTGTAGGAGTAAGAGTTCAAATTCAAGTACTATGCACATTCATATGAGGTTTTAATGCCAAGGGTCCATACATTCACTATGTATGAAAACTACAGTCTATGATTGTGAATGTAGGAAGCTATTTTATATTGAGTCTCAGGTGATATAACTCCATGTGACTTAATGGTATTCTATAAAGCAGTTTCATACAAGGAAAATCACTGATGGAGCACATGGTTTTGTTTTGTTTTGTTTTGTATTTTTTTGCAAATTCAAAGTCCCATGCTCTCTGAAATCCTGAAGAACTACTGCCAGTTATTCAGGGTTTCAGAGAGCATGGGACTTTGAAAAGGCAAAAAAATATATGCCCCATCAATGATTTTTTCCTGTATGAAATTGCTTTACAAATACCATTAAGTCTAGACCACTGTATCAAGTTGAAGTGGCTACAGCAGTTCTAATGGGAGACTTTCCACGCCTGGAGATGTCAGAATACTTGCCTACAGAGCATTATCCATATTACTTCTTTTCTTTCTAAAAAATGATAGTATCAAAAGTGGAGATGGTTTAAGTTGGCCATGTGTAAAACGAGTCTAATATGGAACTGTTATGATGGGCTGGCTGACTGCTCAGATGGATGAACGGATGGACTGACTAATAAAGGAATGGTTGCATGGTAGAATATGCTCTTTAATTCATTATGGAAACATGTTGGTTTCAACATTTATTATAAGATGCTGACATTGTCTTGTGCTGAAATCAGCCTTTAATGGGGTGTAAAATTTATACCGTTATCTGAAATACAATCACGTATTGCACATATAGTAGAAGAGAAGATCAAACTTACTCTTTAGCATTGTTCATGAGGACAGCCAGCATAAAAGACAACATCAAACTTGAAATGTTGATATTGCCAGCGGTGCCAGTTCTAATAAGATCATTCCTCAAGAAGCATGTTACAGTAAAACCAGGAAATATCTCTGATGAAATATTAGTTTTAAATACATTGAAAGTTACAATGGCACTGAAAAAAGCGAGTTATGGCCGTTTCTCACACTTATGACCATTGTAACATCCCCATGATCACGTGATTAAAATTCAGGCAGTTGGCAACTGACTCATATTTATGACAGTCGTAGTGTCCCAGGGTCATGTGATCATCTTTTGCAACCTTCTGATAAGCAACGTCAATGGGGAAGCCAGATTCATTTAACAGCCATGTTACTAACTTAAAAACTTTAGTGATTCACTTAACAACTGTGATAAAATGGGGTAAAATACATTTAACAAATGTCTCACTTAGCAAGAGAAATTTTGGGCTCAGTTGTGGGTCATAAGTCAAGGACTACCTATATAGGTGCTGGGGAATTCTGAAAGTTCAAGTCCACATGTCTTCAAGTTGTGAAGTTGAGAAACACTGCCTTGATTTGGCCAACTGTATCCTTCACTTTCTAACTGTCATTCTTCAACTGCCAAACTGATCTTTTTCTCATCTTAACATCCTGGCCAGAAAACTGAATAATTATGTTTTTAATGGGCTTTTTACTTATTGGTTCATATCTGTTGTCCAGCCAAACTCAACCACATTGCACTTTCTTATCTTCCTAATCCTTTTTAAATCATCTGCTTAAACTCCCATGGTATGTAAAACCAAGGCACTTTTAATTGTTTTAGACCTAATACAGACTATAAATGTGTGATCTCTGGCCTATTCATTTGCATTATAGGCTCTCTTAATGGTCACTCTGAATATCCAAAGAAATAAAAATTCAGTGTTTTTTCGCACTTGCAAATAAAAGTAATTCACATTAGCTGAGTAGGGGAAAATTTCTATTAATATCCTTGAATGCGCATATGAATATTTTTCCTCAAATACTGGTAAAGGGGAATTTTTTTTTAAAAAAGCAAGAGTCAACAACAATTGTCCACTGAAGACAATTTAAGGAAAGAACCTGATTTTCATACTAACATTTGCTGATATGGTGAAGAAAAACAGACCTTGTACATAACTTTGACCCTCAACATGAAACATGCAACATGAAACATGCAGTAAAATGTTATAAAGTATTCTGTATTGCTATTTTCATTGACAATGAAGACTTTGTTATTAATGCAGCACAATCAATCTTCTTCACAGTTATCCAGTAATATTTGAATAATAGGGATGGTCAAACCACAGTGGGATGTTGGTTTATTAGTGATCATATTTTGTTCTCTCCAGTTTTTAAACATAGGATAATATGCTCCATAAAGTGTAAAATACTGTAAGCTAGGAGTGTCAAACTGGAGGCCCACGGGCCTGATACATCACACACAGGCCACGCCACTCCAGCTTCGTGAAGGGGGAAAATGTCTCAAAACGTCACGTGAAGGCAACATGACATGGCGAGTTTGACACCCGTGCTATAAGCAAATGAGTGTTCATACTATATTATGGATTAACACTTTATAATGACAATTCTTTTTAAGAGAACTGGATGCTGATGATGACTATTTTGCCAATGTGCCAGTGATTATAGGAGACCCATTGAACACAGTTTTGGTCATGTCCTTTGTATGAAATAAATTTTTATGTAATAAATGATTCTGATTTGCCTCATGGATGTAGTATTCCAATAATCCATCTTAAAATGTACCCTTCTTTTTTTCCAATTTTTAGATTGTCTTGTACAGGTCATGCATATAAATAGATAATTTGGGTCTTGATTACTGTGGATGTGTTATATACTATGCAAAAATAAATAGGATATCAGCCATCTTAGCATGGACAACAGAATAACCTTGATTATTTATTAGCCTCACAAGGAGGAATATGCAAATTACTGAATTCCTCCTGCTGTTGTGACTCCGCCCCCCGAGCCCGTCTTATCGGAGGGAGAAGACTCCGAAAGTGAAGGAGAGGAGTTGGCAAGGCCTCCCTCTCCAGGACCCTGCTCTCTGGCAATGCCTCAGGTGTCTTCCGAAGCAGAAGAGATAGGCCAGGAGCCAGGCACTTCCGAGCAGCCGCACTTAGATAGCGACGGAGATAAGTCTTGGCTGGATCCCTGACAGCATCGGAAAGACAAGTGCGTGCAGCAGAGAAGGAGGCGTGCCAGAGATTGATCTGAGTCACTGGACCACATCGCCCAGGGGGGAAAAGGGGGGAGTGGCCATTCAGGCTTTGTGATGGACTAAACTGAAAAGTTAGCAAGTCATACTGCTTTTCTGGAACTTTGTTATATGCCTTCCTTGGATTTATTATGGACTGGACTTGACAATTCTTTGGCTTTGTGAACTTATTTTGGTTTATCCGATAGAGGAGGAAAATCTCCCTTCATGAGTAAAGTTTTTGGCAAGCAGCTACTGGGTTGCTGCCAATGCTGTTATCTCAAAGAAATTCCTGTCTGCTGGCTTTATTAACTCCTGGCTGACTGTTTGTGTGCGTGTGTGAGACGGGGACAGAATACCTGCTGTGTTTGGCTCAACCAGCATAACCATATTGGAACTGACCTTGCATTCATTCATAAGCAGCCACATTCCTAGAAGAAACAACTAAGGCTTAAGGGTTAGAGGGCAGTCTGGAATACAAGCTCCCCCCCTCCCCAGCAGTAGTCACGTTAGGCTTTGGAATTTCCAGCTGAGTTAAAAAGCACAAAATATGGCAAAGAAGAGGAAAAAAACCTGACCAAAAATCCTCTCCAAATAATAATTGGAAATAACTGCAGCATATAACATTAATTCAACCATTTAACTTATAACTCAGTCTAGACCAGTGTTGGCGAACCTTTTCAGCACCGAGTGCCGAAACGGGAGCATGTGCGCGGGGGAGCAGCAGAAACCGGAAGAGCAGCTCCCCGGCATGCACATGTGGGAGCACCGGAAATCGGAAGAGCAGCTCCTTGGTGTGGATGTGCATGCCGGGAAGCTGAGCTTCTGGTTTTCGACGTGAGCATGTGCGCCGGTCACCTGGTCTTCCAGTTT
The DNA here is from genome assembly GCF_059756535.1 of Pantherophis guttatus. Taxonomy (NCBI): domain Eukaryota; kingdom Metazoa; phylum Chordata; class Lepidosauria; order Squamata; family Colubridae; genus Pantherophis; species Pantherophis guttatus. Next base: position 197,451,296 of record NC_142064.1, read on the forward strand.
CTGGTGTGCATGCACATCCGTGCCAGGGAGCTGCTCTTCCGGTTTCCAGAGCTCCTGCGTGCTTGAAGATGAGCTGGCCGGCGCTTATGTGCACACTGGAACGGGCGGTATACAAATTAAATAAATAAAAAAATAAAAAATAAATAACCTAATTGAAAATCTATGGGGCCGACTAAAGAAACTTGTTAGTCAGAAGCAACCCAGCAATAAAACCCAGTTAATAGAAGCAATCATTCAATTTTGATTTCACATTATAACAGCTACAGAACTAAAAGACTTGGTTCACTCCATGGGAAGACGTTGTAAGGCCATAATTCATGCTAAAGGTTACCCAACTAAGTATTAACTGATGTGATAATTTTTGTATATCTTGTTTTTTCTATGGTGATGTTTTTTGTATATCTTGTTTTTTCTACTTGTTTCTACTTTTCTTCTTTATACTGTAACTGCTATTCTAATAGCAAATCCTTCATAAAAGTTATTGCATTAGATTCTTGAATTATCTTTCCATTGATATATAATTTTATGGTACTACTCCAAAAAAAAGTGATGTTATTAGCTAGTTTTAGAAAATACATTTTTCCCAAAAGGTTTCCACAATTTTGGCCACTACTGTAAAGGAAATAGTGCAATTGCAAACAACAGTTTATAGTTATCTCTTCAATGCTTGTATCAGTGGTGACCAAACAGAAAACCATAGCTATTGCCCCATAGCTGGGGCTAAATTAGGAATTTACTGCTAAGTTATTTAAGAAAAAGAAATATTCTATTATAAGAGCTTGAACGAAGGATGAAGATTCAGCACTTTAAACACGCTCTGTACTTTTTTATACATTTGCAGAACAATGTTAAAGATGACTTCTAAAATGATAGTATTGGGAGGGATAAAAGGAGGAAGAAGGACACACATTTTCCCAGGGTGAGGGAGAAAGAGGTCAAGAGGACATTAACTTTTCTCACTGAATTGCAACAAATATCAGCTTTGTGAAATGAAGGTAGAAAGCTTTGAAGTGCTAGTTGTGAGTGGACAGCAATTTGAATGCTGATGGTAGGACTGGCCCCTCATACATACATTGCAGAATATTCCTTGTCTGCTTCTTTCTCCTCCCACCTTGGAGCAGGTGTTCTAAGAATACATATTCACAACCCAAATTTATTCAGATAGTTTAACCCATCCTGGTTATGAGATTGTTAAATACATGCTGATCAGGTTTCTCCTTGTTTCAGGAAACTGAAATCATGTAAGGAAAAAAAACCTTATTTAACTGGATGCAGATAGTTGGAAATAGAACAAAAATTCTTATATGTTTCCTGCTTATCTCCTTTGTAAACAGAGATGATGAATGATAATAACATCAAATAGAACAGCATCTTAAAATAAAGGTCCTGTGTTTAAGAGGATGTTGATCAATTTTGTAAAGTATTTTCAGGAAGACTTGAGATTTAAATACTGAATATCAGTTTAGTGTAGGGGAGAGAGAAAGATCTCATATTTATCTATCTGCATCATTATTTATAGATTTAATGAGAATGCCTATTTGTTTTAATAGCCAAATAATATTCCATTTCTGAAAAGTTCTGTTAAAATATGATTCAATATTTAATGTCTTCTTCCTTCCTTCCTTCCTTCCTTCCTTCCTTCCTTCCTTCCTTCCTTCCTTCCTTCCTTCCTTCCTTCCTTCCTTCCTTCCTTCCTTTTTAATTATACATTGCCTTGGATAAAAAATATTCAAAGTTTTGTTTGTATCAACAATTTGGCTTTGTTTTTGCCTGAGTCAAGCAATTTGTGCTTTGCTTTGTGTATACTTAGGCTTTCAGCTTTGCAATGCACACACTTTTCAGAATGTCAAGGCTTCCCATAGGGTAAAAACTCTGTAAAACAGTTCTATGGGACATCAATATTGGCAGTATAATCATTGACTCCAGGTGAAAGTGCCTAGTATCAGACATTTCCCAGATGCCACTGCTATTTTGCTTCTAGGCTAAAAGACAACGAATACAAAATTGCTCTAAATGTTCACCATAGTTACATCCATCACATGTAACGTAGAATTCCTGTACTCCACCATGTCACTATCCACTGGACTTATAATAGATATTCAAGATAGTGTAAAGACAATATATATTGTCTGTAACTTCCCCAAGAAGCTCTATATGCATGAAAAACTAACAGCCTTCCTGTCTTGCTGTATCATAGAAATAACACAAAAAAACAACAACCCTGCTTAGACGTGACCTTCTTTAAGGAGATGGATGGCTTTCCCTTTGCTTCTTGTAAATCAGGGCCAGCAGGCAGCTCAGTTCTATACAAGGTTAGGCAAACTAAAACATTCAGTAGCCTTAAGTGCAACTAATACAAACATCCCAATGCAAAGGATGGAAACAGATCACAGCTACCACAGAATAATGGTTAGGATGTTAGAATAGAATAGAATAGAATAGAATAGAATAGAATAGAATAGAATAGAATAGAATAGAATAGAATAGAATTTTTTATTGGCCAAGTGTGATTGGACACACAAGGAATTTGTCTTGGTGCATACCAGGGGTGAAATCTAAATTTTTTTGCTACCGGTTCTGTGGGTGTGGCTTAATTAGTGGGCGGGGCTTGGTGGTAAGGTGACTGGGAGGGCATGGCTTGTTGGTCAGGTGGGCATGGCCAAGTCAATGTCACTTCTTTGCCCTTTTTTTAATCTACAAAACACAACACAACACAACTGGCTCACCCACAATATAAAAGCAGCTGTGCTAGACCCAAAATGGCCCCTTCAACAAGCAGGAACCTCACACAGCCACAAAAAGCCCCAAAAACCAACTTTCACACTTTACACACACCAAATTCCACATACAGCTTTGTGAGATTTTGTGTGTTTGTGTAGTTAGAGTGAAACACTACAGAAACACACTAAATCTCAGAAAGCTGCACAAATATTATTTTATTTTAATTTATTTTTATTTTTATATAAAAGCAGCTAAATTTAAAACTTCTTAAACTTTAAATGGCTAGGTCTAAAAAAAGAACAACTAAAAAAAACCCCCAATTAACTATTTTTTTAAAGCTCCCAAAGGGGAAAAAAACTTCCCCGATAGAACAGGGGTCTCCAACCTTGGCAACTTTAAGACTTGTAGACTTCAACTCCCAGAATTCCTCAGCCAGCTTTGCATTGCTGGCTGAGGAATTCTGGGAGTTGAAGTCCACAACTCCCTGCCTGCTTGATTGCAGGGAGGGAGATTCAGTTGCTTGCTGATGCAATGGATTGCAGGGATTACAGCAAGGAGTTGGGACCAGCAAGCTGAGTTGGTAAGCAAGCTGAGGGGGGGAGGGGGAGGGATTTTTGCTACCAATTAGCAGGCAACTCAGCTGGGGTCATCAGAGCTTGGATCGTCAGAGCCATTTAAAAGAAAAAAAGTTGTTTTCTTTTACATGGCTCTGGCGATCCCAGCTGAGTTGCCTGATTAGCAGGCAACTCAGCTGGGATCATCAGAGCTTGGCCCGTCAGAGCCATGTAAAAGAAAAAAAGGCTCTGATGATCGCGCGGCTCAGCTGGGCATGGGGGGTGGGGCATGGATTTTTGCTACCGGTTCTCTGAACTGCCCACCGCCATCGCTACCTACTCGCCCGAGCCAGTCCGAACCGGGAGCATTTCACCCCTGGTGCATTCGCTCTCAGTGTACATAAAAAGAAAAGATACATTGGACAGTGGAGATGTAGGATCATACCTCCCAAGCCTAAAGGAAGTAGAGCCAGTGGAAGCATGGGAAAATTCAATGTTTAAAAACTTATGATTTCTTTAAAAATCCACAAGTTGTTTCCTGGACTTTGTATTTTCTTTTGCAATTTCTCTAGCAATTATATTTCCATCATGATGTCTTCATGCAAGCATCTCAAGAGTTACATGTCTCTAAGAGTGTAAGCTCTGTGTAAGATTCCATGAATAAAGCAAGGTGATTCCATGTAAAAAGCATCCCTAAAACAGAGTCACTAAAAAAAACAAAAAAAACGAGTCTGCTTTTATTAATAAATTGAAAGAAAGAGAAGCAACCTCATGTGAAAATTATAATAATTACATTTGACCTTTTATGTACAGAACTGCTTTCTTCAAATTCTACATTATTTGGGGGTGTTTGTGATTTTATTAAGGCAAATAAAACAGGCCGTTGGGACTAAGCAGCAACTAGGAAATGAAGGAAGAGCACAGGCTTCAGTAACAATTTGTTCTTTAGTTCAGCTTCCTTTGAAAAACTGTGGGACAGTTAAGCTCTCCAGAGAAGCCTGGGGGTTTGGGGCACCCCCATTTATTGAAAAACAACAACAACAACAACAACAACAACAACAACAACAACAACAACAACCAAAAGAGTACCACAGAGCTGGGTTTTCTGTGCTGGAGAGAATGAGCATGAATTTAAACAGCAACTGACTGTTGTATTATAGGTGACCTGAACAAAAAGGCAAAAGAGCAGAAGTGGTGGAAAAATGGACATTGCCTTTGAGAAATAATACATTGAAACTGCCTTTCCCTCCCCCCTTTCTCCCCTCTGTTTGCTTCTGCTTTTGCTCACCCAATGTCCTTTTCCTTCTCCCAGTAGGATAGCTCTGCCTTTTTTTTTAAAAAAAATATGAACTTTAAGATGTACAATGCTGCCTTCAGACCTTCTTTTCTCAAAATGACAGGAAACAAGTACCAAAGTTTTGCTAGCTGTACTGCTGAAAGTGACATTATAGAAGGGGTTTTTTGGGGAGATAAAAGGGGATTTTGGGCAGGGTGCTATTCAGCAGGTTCTGACAGGTTCTGGAGGACCGATAGTGGAAATTTTGAGTAGTTCGGAAAACCGGCAAATACCACCTCTGGCTAGCCCCAGAGTGGGGTGGGAATGGGGATTTTGCTGTATCATTATTATTATTATTATTATTATTATTATTATTAATTTTATTATTAATTTTATTAATTTTATTTCTATACCGCCCTTCTCCCGAAGGACTCAGGGCGGTGTACAGCCTAATTAAAAACACAAAGACAGACAATATTTAAAAATAATTAAAATTATTAAATAATAGGCCCAATTTATAAAACCCCAAATTTAAAATCCCATTTAAAACCAATTAAAATCTTTACATTGATAGCCCAGCCTGGCGGAACAACATGGTTTTGAGGGCACAGCGAAATACACGGAGATCAGAGATCCTTCCCCTGGAGTGGGGTGGGAATGGAGATTTTGCAGTATCCTTACCCCACCACACCCACCAAGCCACGGCCACAGAACCAGTAGTAAAAAAAATTGAATTCCACTACTGCTTTTGGGATTTCAGGTTGCTTGCCCAAATCACAGGAAGAATTCAGCTTTAATCTGAACTGAAGTATCTCTAATGGTATAGAAGGACTGTATATAGGAATGTCTTCCTTTCCAGATTCCCCAATGCACTTGATTAAGCAGAGGCCTTCTGATAAGAGTCCTCTCATTCGAGAGGACAAATTTAAAGCAAAATGAATTCATTATTTTTTCAAATATTTATTTTGTATTGCTTTCTGATACAAAGCTTGTTAATTCCTCAGTAGATATTTCCTGCAAAAGGCCTGATTGAGCTATTCCTTGCATGACTTAATGAATCACCATGAAATTAACAGATATGAGGATGATATACAATAAAACATTTAGATGCCTATCAGTCAAAAATAAAACTAGACAATAAAATGATTTAAAAGTATAAACTAAAGCTAACCATTAACGAAAAAAAGTGCAGGCTAAAAAGGGGTTGCAAGAAACGTATGGTGATAAGATGCCCTAAAATGTTTATAGGGGAACTGAACTGCAAGTGAAGGGACTCAAAAGGCAGGAAGAATAAAAGTCCTTGCCAAATGTCCTTCCAAATAGCAAAATAGACGCCAAATTGATCTCTTTGATTGTGGTGCTTTTATGAAAACTCTTCTTTCTGATCAGTCATACGTTTATATCGCACCATGGAAAGGGAACTGAGGTAAAGTTTGAGACAGTTAAAATTAGTCAACCTGACAATGGGTCTATGTAATTGTATTTTATTTTCCATTACAGAGCTTAGAAAAAGAAGCTGTCTTAAAATTATTTCATTGGAAAAGCAGCTAGCTGCATTCTTCGCTTTCCTAATCAGATTTGCCAGCAGGCCATTAGCTCTACAAATGAAAGAGATATCCTGAAAAAGAGATATCCTTTTCTCTTTCTCTTTCAGATTCCAGCCCACCCTTAGCTTATCCAGGGCCAGGCTTTTCAAAAAGTTTTGCAAGCTACCAAGCAATGAGTTAATCATTATAAAGCATACCATAAATGTAGTTTATGGAAAGTTACATCCAGGGTGGGGGATGGGAAGAAGAGGGATTTGCAATAAAGATTTATTATTACAATTAATGACTTGCTCTAACCTTGACACTGTTTGCCCAAGGAGAGGCTACTTTACTGCCCAAATTGCCTTTGACTGGGTGAAAGCCGAGGAACCACACTGATTTCAGAATCTTGGTAGAGAGGAAAAGAATTGGTTATGTAAAAGTAGCTGATGAGCAGCAATGCTTTTGCATGGTTGTTGAACAGAATGATTAGGCACACTGGGTAAAGGGTATTGATTTGGCAGACATTTTTCTATGTTTCACAATATTCTTGTTAGGGGAGATCTAACATAAAAGTTCAAGTGAGTAGGGAAATCCTTGCAGGGAAAGACTAAGCAATGGCTTGAATGGGTCTTGCCATGAGATACTTTTGAATTCACATTTACAAAATGCTGACCCATAACATAAAAGACATGACAATAAATGCTCAGTCTTATTATTATTTTGAAGCATGAATTGAAACATGAATTCTCTTCTAAATTTTGGCTCCTAGTTAAATTTTTGGTAGAAAGGCTGCCTATAGAAGTGAAGGAAAGAATGGATGGATGGATGAAGGGGAATTCATGATTGCATAAATAAGTAGAGTTTGTGAATGCCAAACTACTTATGGATGGATGGGGGAGTGGAACTCTATTTTTTTAGTTTATTCTAGGCGTTTGTTTTTATTATGTTTCCTTATTGAATAATAGGGGTATCTTGGATATCAACGATCTATTTGATCTTTGTTCTTACCTACAACCGATAGCTGGAGTGCAAACATAATTAGGAACTAATACTTTGGGTTTTATGGTTTTATGCCTGTATGCCTGGACAGACATAGCCATAAGAGAGAGACTGGCCAAGCCAGGAGGAGTCAAGTGAGGAATTAGTCTGGAATCCCTAGGTGGGCACAAGAGTGCAAAGTCTGACCTCCCTTGAATGCCATTGAACCTTATCTAGTTTTATCCAGGTGCAAAACATCAGTCTGAGAAGATTCATGTGTATAGGGTTGAGCAATAAAATAGCTAATTGAACTCTACATGTGTGGATCTGGTTGTTTGCGCCTGACACTAACTTTGCTTTGTATTTAAGAGGTACAGTTCGTCTTCAACTTATGGCCCCAATTGAAACCAAAATTTCAATATCTGAGTGAGAAATTTGTTAAGTGAGTTTTGTCCCATTTTAAGACCTTTCTTGCCACAGTTTCTTGCTGAAGTTGTTAAGATAGTAACATGATTATTAAGTGAATCTGCTTCCCCATTGACTTTGGATGTCAGAAGGTCACAGCAAGTGAGCACATGACTCCGGGATACTGCAACCATCATAAATATGAGTCAGTTGCCAAGCATCTGAATTTTAATCACATGACCATGGGGATGCCAGAATAGTCGTAAAATGGGAAAAATAGTCATAAATCACTTTTTTCAATGCCGTTGTAACTTTGAATGGTCGCTAAACAACCCTGTATTTGTGATAAAGCAGAGCATCTGAATGCTTCTTACTTTAAATTGGATAACTTTGTGCAATTTGATTGCATAATACAGTAGAAATGCAAAGTTCTGTGGCATTCTTCAATTCTATCCTATTTTGCATGGAATATATCATGTGTAGAGAAAGATAAATGTAAACCAGATTACATTAATTTATTATTTCTTCACTGCCTTTATATCTTATCTTTCCCTTGTGTGGCATATTGTGTGGGGTTTCCCTCATTTTATCCCTACAACAATGAACCTATGAGATATATGACCAGAAGGCTTTGTGTTCAAATGGTGCCTTAAACCAATATTTTAACCAATAAACTATATAACATTGAGATATCTAGCAGTCATTTCAGTATTTCAAGATATGAAGATTAGAATCATAATAATGAAAACTAATGGTAGCCTAGCGTTCCAATAAGCCCTTCTAGTTCTTACGAGTTCTTATGCAGTTGCAGAAAGGAACGTCAACATCTCCCAGAAATGCTTAATGACATAATCCAAGTTTACTTTTCTAAGCCACCAACCCAACGTCAGAGTTAGAAAGAGATATATTATTGTTCTTGTAGAAATTCTACTTAATGAATTCCTTACACAATTTCTTCTAGTAATATATTTAGGTGCTTTCTGGACATTTTCATCTATGGGGAATTCACCGGATTGATCAATCAATAGTTCAGCTTTGGTAATAATGTACCTGAGCCAGATAGCCTTCCTTCTAGAATGGTCACTTGTCATTGCAGGAGATATAGGCATAATGAGAGAGGCTGAATAGTTAAACAAGACAGAAATAAACATATAAATTAATGAATTATCATACCAATTTAAGAACTGCAATCACTAGCACTATTGTAACCCATAAGACTGGCAGATATTTCCATTTCCTAGCGATTAAACATAATGATCAGAATGCTAAAAAAAAATTAACCTAAAAGTCAGGCTTGAATCTTAGTAACTACATGCAGTTTGCCAGTTCTGTACTACTGTACTACTGTTTAGACTTTGCTTTGCCTTTCAATGAATATTTTATATTCTATATTTTTGTTGTATTCCAACTACAAAAATAGTTTTTCCCCAACCCAGTACCCTTCCACAGTGTTGGACTGCTACATCTTCCATCAAGTTAGAAAATATGAGCTAAAGCAAATGAACTAAATATGAGTTAAAGCAAATGAAAAAGTAAGGTTCTACATATAGACAAGAAAAATAAAATGCACAGGTACAGTATATGTGGTACTTTGCTCAATAGTAGACTGTGAGAGGGATCTTGGAGTCCTAGTGGACAACCATTTAGATATGAGCCAGCAGTGTGTAGCAGCTGCCAAAAAAGCCAACACAGTTCTAGGCTGCATAAACAGAGGGATAGAATTAAGATCACCATAGGAGCCTGGTGGCATAGCTGATTAAGCACTGTTACAGTGCACCAGCTGCCTGCAATTACTGCAAGTTCAAATCTCACCAGGCTCAAGGTTGACTCAGCCTTCCATCCTTTCTAAGGTAGGTAAAATGAGGACCCAGATTGTGGGGGCAATAAGTTGACTTTGTATAAATATACAAAAGTATGAAGGCTATTGCTTAACGCATTGTAAGCCGCCCTGAGTCTCCGGAGAAGGGCGGCATATAAATCAAAATTAAAAAAAAAAGTGAAGTGTTAATACCACTTTATAATGCCTTGGTAAGGCCACACTTGGAATATTGCATTCAGTTTTGGTTGCCACAATGTAAAAAGAGATGTGGAGACTCAAGAAAGAGTGCAAAGAAGAGCAACAAAGATGATTAGGGGACTGGAGGCTAAAACATATGAAGAACGGTTGCAGGAACTGGGTATGTCTAGTTTAATGAAAAGAAGGATTAGGGGAAACATGATAGCAGTGTTCCAATATCTCAGGGGCTGACACAAAGAAGAGGGAGTCAAGCTATTCTTCAAAGCACCTGAGAGCAGGACAAGAAGCAATGGGTAGAAACTAATTAAGGAGAGAAGCAACTTAGAACTAAGAAGAATTTTCCTGACAGTTAGAACAATTAATCAGTGGAACAACTTGCTTCCAGAAGTTGTGAATGCTCCAACACTGGCAGTTTTTAAGAAGATGTTGGATAACCATTTCTCTGAAGTGGTGTAGGGTTTTCTGCTTAAGCAAGGGGTTGGACTAGAAGACCTCCAAGGTCCCTTACAACTCTGTTATTCTAGCTCCTTTTCAGACTGTAGGGAGCATGGTCTTTTACAAAGAATCTTGGTCACTTTATGCTTGTATTGGCACAATTAATTGATATTAATGCTAAGTGGGCATGGAGGGAAATTGTAAAAATAACTCTATTCCACAAGTTGCTCTAAAACTTTAGCCACTATTCATTGTGTGAATTCTTGCAGTTTTGTTTAAGGATTGAAAAATATAGTTGAACAGTTTGCAAACTAATTATTTGAGTATTAGGAATGTTAATTTAAACTATTTGTTGCAGTTACAGAATGTCACTCTAATTAAAAAAACTGATAGATAGTTATCGGGATCCTTATTTTGCAGATATGAAAGCTGAGGCTAAAAGTTTGTAAAAGGTTACTAACAATGTCTCTAAATCAATGGTTTCTCACATTGCCAGACATTTTGCAGCTACTTTCTTTCCTTACCAATGTTTCAGTACCATAGTAAAGTAGAAGAAGAAAAGGCAACAAATGCCGGGAAAACAGAGTATTACAAATCTATGTTGACCTTATCTGGATCCCTCATAAAAGTCTCTGAATGAGGCAGGGCAATGCCTTATCTGTGAGCGTTCCTAGTAAGTTCACCACTGAGGTGAAATGTGAGACTGTCCTGGTACACAGTTGAGTTTCTCTTAACCCTTCTGTTTCACAAGAGCCTTGCGCTACAGGGCTGTTCTTCCTAGAGAAACTCTTCTGAGAAGGTCACACCGAAGGAGAAATAACCAAGCCTGTCCCTCCATTGATGAACCTCTGTGGTACCTTCTAAATATGGAAACTTGAAATTTAACTGAAGATATCATACTAAAAAAACATACAAAAAACATACAAAACAGAATTGGATTTTTAGAAAAATGTTATTTTGGAAGGGAATATGAATATAAAATCACCTTAGGCAGTGAGATGGATGGCATATAAATTTAATTAATTAATACATAAAATAAAAAATATGCAGTATATTGCTTCAGAGGTGTCTGCTGATGGTGTGTGATGGTGTTAAAAAGCCCATCAAGTGCAACTGTCATGTAAAAAGAGGACAGGGCACCGGTTGTATCATCACAGCTATTGTGACTTTTCAACAACCCCCCAACCCCCTGTCCCCCCCCCCACTACTACTCAGCTGCTGAAATGCATCTCCATCTACTGTGATTCCTGTCATCTTTTCTTCTTTTTTCTGGCAACTCCTCTGTTTCAGGTAAGCCATCTGATCATCAGTCTCTCAACAATGGCCTAGTCCTTAAGCACTGTATTTTCAGACACTGCTAGATAGCCAAAAATCATGAAATCCATCAGATATGGGAAAAGTTACCTTTCAGTCCCCCCTCTTCCCAACATTTTATGTGCAAATCATTGCATGTGGGTTTTGTGAGGAAAAACTTCTTTACCACATAACTGCCGGGGAACAGAAAGGTAAATTGAGGCTAAAGTGATAAATCAATGATAACATGAGAAATTCTCATGGGAATAAATAAAGCAGCTGCTTTCGACAGATCTAACACTTTTTTCTAGTTCACAGAAGAGACATCTGTAGGCAATTTACAGAGTTGTGCACTTCTATCAAACAAAGGCATTTTTGTATGTCACTATAGGTAACCCTCGATGGACGACCACAATTAAGCCCAACAATTTCTGTTGCTAAGTGAGACATTTGTTAAGTGAAATTTACCCCATTTTACAACTTTTCTTGCCACATTTGTTAAGTGAATCACTACAGTTGTTAAATTAGTCACACAGCTGTTAAGTAAATCTGGTTTTCCCATTGACTTTGCTTGTCAATCACATGACTCCAGGACCCTGCAAACATCATAAATATGAGTCGGTTACCAAACCTCTGAATTTTGATCATGTGACCACGGAGACACCGCAACAGTCATAAATGTGAAAAAATGCTAATAATTTAAGAGCCGCGGTGGTGCAGTGGTTTGAGTGCAGTACTGCAGGAGACTTCCGCTGACTGCCGGCTGACTGCAATTTGGCAGTTTAAATCTCACCAGGTTGACTCAGTCTTCCATCCTTCCAAGGTGCGTAAAATGAGGACCCAGATTGCTGGGGGCAATATTCTGACTCTGTAAACCGCTTAGAGGGGGCTGTAAGAGCACTCTGAAGTGGTATTAAGTGCTATTGCTATTGCTATAAGCCACCATTTTAACTTCTAATGGCCATTAAATGAACTATTATAAGTCCAGGACTTCCTGTAATGTGCTGTGGAGAAACAATCAACAGAAAGATGCATGTTCTGGCCAGGCTCTCCTGATTTTTTTACTTATGGTTTTGAGACAATTTCATGAAAACCACTGAAAGAAAAAACAAACTAAAACAAATCATACTATTAATAGTTACATATACTGACATAAAAGCAAGAGTAACTCTGGGGAAAAGTAACCATGTAATGGTGGAGGCTTTTTTTTTTCTTTTTAAAGGGTACTAAAACAGAGAATAAGTAAACATGTAATTTGGATGTTTTCAAAAAAGATTTCAGTAAACCTAAAGCAACTATAAATCCTCTGACCCATTTGGAACAATTACTTTATTACGGCTTGAATGGAAACACATAATCTGTCTGCTCTTCCTGAAAGTAGCCTGACCTTTTTTCCAGTTTCCACACCAGCCTGAGAAAGGCTGTCTTTGTGCAAGATCTTAAGATATTTTTCCGAATGAAATTTGAAGTGTGTGCAGTCTACAGCCCTAGTCTTGATGATGTCAATGGAAAGGGTCATCATTATTATTTATTTGCTGCCTTTATACCTTATCTTTTCCTTGCGTGCCATACTGCATGGGTTTCCCCTCATTTCATTCCTACAACAATGAAACTATAAGACAGGGGTGTCAAACTCGATTTCATTGAGGGCCACATCAGGGTTGTGTTTGACCTTGGGGCAGGGTGGGTGTGGCCAGGGTGGGCGTGGCCAGCTTGACATCACTTGTGTTGGGGGTGTCTGTGGTGGCCCAAGCACTCGGCCAGTGAAAACGAGCTCCAGGGCTCCATTTTCAGCTGTGACAGCCTCCTGCCGCACTCTGCCAGTGAAAATGGAGCTCTGTTTTCATTGGCAGAGGGTGACAGGAGGCCATCACAGCTGAAAAGGGAGCCTGGGAGGGCCACACGCAGCCTTCCTGAGCTCCGTTTTCACTGGCAGAGACACCGCAGGCTGGTCTTTGCTGTTTCTAGGGTGGCCCCATGGGCCAGATCTAAATACTCGCAGGCTGGATCCAGCCCCGGACCTTGAGTTTGACACCTCTATAAGATATATGACCAGTAGGCTTTGTGTTCAAATGATGCCTTAAACCAATATTTTAACCAATATATTATATAACAGTGATGGCAAATCTTTTTTTTCTCAGGTGCCAAAAGCATGTGTGCGTGCCCACACCCATAATTCAATGCCCCCATGTGCCCCTCCCCCCTGTGCATGTGCACACAACCCCCCGCGCTGCTCCCCCGTACAACCCCCCATGCTCCCTGTGCACAACCCCCCTGTGTCCCATTTTGGGCCTATCAGGCCTCCCTGAAGCCTCCGGAAGCCAGAAACGGCCCATTTCCTGATTTCCAGTAGGCCTGGTAGGCCCGGTTTTTGCCCTCCCCAGACTCCAGAGGCTTTCCTGGAGCTTGGGGAGAGTGAAAACGGCCTCCCCCACCGCCTGGAGGCCCTCCGGAGGCAATAAATGCCCTCCCAGAGACTCCATGTGAGCCCTGTACTTACTTGGCATCCAAAACAGGCCACATGGAGACCCCTGGGAGGGAAGGGGTGGCGTGGGCAGGGCCAGCTGAAAATCAGCTGGCCGGTGCGTGCATGCACTCTGGAGCCGAGCTAGGGCAATGGCTCACGAGCCCGCAGGTACAGCCCCGCATGCCACCTCTGCCATAGTTTGCCATCATGGCTATATAACATTGAGGGATCCAGCAGTCATTTCAGTGTTTCAAGCTATGAAAATTAGAATCATAACAATGAAAACTAATGGTAGCCTAGCGTTCCAATAAGCCCTTCTAGTTCTTATGAGTTCTTATGCAGTTGCAGAAAGGAACATGAACATCTCCCAGAAATGCTTAATGACATAATCCAAGTTTACTTTTCTTAGCCACCAACCCCAACGTTAAAGTTAGAAAAGGATATATTGTTATTGCAGAAATTCTACTTAATGAATTCCTCACATGATTCCTTCTAGTAATATACTTATGTGCTTTCTGGATATTTTCATCTATGGGGAATTCACTGCATTGGTCAATCAATAGGTCAGATTTAGTAATAATGCACCTAGTCTTGATGATGTCAATGAAAAGGCTCATCATACATTTGGAGAGGTGAAAACATATATTAGGAGATGGAGAATCCTTCTCAATTATGGGACCCTGAGCTTTAATAAACCAAACCTTTGGGAGTCTTCTCCAGACTAAATTACACTAGCATAAATTTGGGGATGGGTGGGTTATCCAGTATTCTCCTGGTAATTATGGCATTTTCAGAACCACTTGTTCAATTAATGTCATGGCCTCCTTGGAAATTATGGCAATGCAGTTGGCTGCCAGTTTTCTTTTCAATGATACAACCCAACCCAGTAAATATCAAACCTTAATTATGATCACTGATACACCCCAACATTGCTTCTATTAATGAAGCAGGTAATTGTTTCTAGTAGAGGTTGAAGGGAGAGCACAAACTAAGCCCAGATCTCTTTTGCTTTACTAGCACAAACTTTTATTCCACAATGAGTCCTGAAGAGTCAACCCCATGGACATTTATATCAATCAGTTGATAATCTTCAGCAAGCCAATTATCAGAGTCTAAGATCAAATTCAGGCACAGACTCTGAACAAATTTCTAAAACTGAAGTGGCTTGCAGAATCTAATACCCTTGCCTTCCTTTTACAATCCTTTTTGAGCAGGGTTAGTCCCTACAACTGAATCAGTCTTAATATTTATCTCTGATGCAACTATCAGTAACTGTAATTAGCATTTCCTATTTTCATTCCAGATCAGATTGAGCCCTCTAACTGAAATCCTGACTATGAAAACTACAGTGAATATCTCATTATCATAATATACTGTACAGTGCTAAGTATGTTTAGCTGCTTGATAATTTTTATTGGTTCAGAAGCATTTATAGGATTACAGCCTGGAAATGCTATAGAGATAGCATAAATAGCAACATTCATAAAGTCATCAGGCTCTCAACGGAAGTGAAGAATCGGCTTCAATGTTTTGCGGCACCTGGAAGTTTGTCTCCAGTATCCGTGGGCCCAACAGACTTTGGCCCTTGCTACAGCGAGCTGGAACATGGACAGTTAAAGGACAGAGTGTGCTATGATAACAGTGAGAAACAACACAGAAAATAATCATATTGTGAGTTACTCTAGGTTATTGTGATAATGTCAGCAGGAACTGAAACTATGGGGAAATGGACAATTTAAAAGGGTAGTTTATTTATTGGTGAATCTCTTGAAATTGCCACTTTTAATTCAATGGGACCAAGATTGCATTCTTGATTCTTTCACTTCATTTTAAAAACCTAATTATAAGATCAATCAAGCTGAGAGCATGGTAGGATCATGGGGTGGGATAATGGGATGTCAACACAGATCTAGATCTGCTCCCTGCAACATACTGGCTACAGCAAACCAGATCAGGTTAAATATACTGGAAACTTTGGGATTGATATAGGCTTCTTCCAGTAGAAACATAAACACCATAAAATCAATTGAACTAATATACTATACTCTACTTCCATGTTTGAAGCACCTAAGCACTTTCACGGTGAAAAGATCATCTGGTGACATCACCATTGCCCGGGGATGCCCAGTTGAGGGCTCCTCTCATGTCCCCATTAACGAGCCCACTGAAGTAGTACTTATTTATCTACTTGTGTTTGCACACTTTCAAACTGCTAGGTTGCCAGAAGCTGGATCGAATGACAGGAGCTCATTCCATCACACAGCAGCACTTGAGCTTCGAATGCAGGCTTGCAAATTGTCCTAACCCAATGCCCTAACCATGTGAGCCACTGTGCTCCTTGCTAGCTGAATAGCAAGAAGACTTTTGGCATTAGTTTTTCCCAAGGTCAGAAATTGGGGGTGAAGCTGGCCCCACATCTGTGATAGTTATACTTGGTTCTTGACTTGGGGATCCTCCTGGCCTCCAGGTTCCTGCTAAAGCAGCAGATGGAAGCTACAGACTAGGGAGGTCTTTTGCTCAGTTTCCACTGGGGCACTATGTACCTGTTGTGACCCCTAGTTTAGCAGGGATTATTTGGTAACAGTACTCATACCCTATCAGCCGTTTGAGATACGTCAGACCAGGAAATAAGCTCTGTATGTGCTTATAGGTTAAAGGTTATAATAATAGAATCATGAATCCTGACTGTGTATTTCCTTCTCAGCTAGGGTGGGGCCAATTTGAGTGTATTTTTATTACTTTCTTTGCTTCCTAGGCTTAAAGGATGCTTTTGTTTTTATAACTGTCACTTCATAGTTACATCTTTGCAGCCCTCCACATAGAACTAGAACTGTGCTGTACATGGGACTATCTTTCGAGACGATCCAGAAGTTACAACTAGTTCAAAATACAGTTGCTGATAGAATATGTCATTGTAGAATAACATCCAGTTGGAAGTCTCTATTCTGAGTTTCTGGAACTTTCCAATGTGAAATGTTGGTTGTAACTTTTACAACCCTTCATAATACTGTACAGAGTTAGGTTATATTGGGCAATGCCTTGCCAAAATAAAATCTGACCATCTCTTTTAGACATCTCGGGAGTAATTACTGAGAGTCACCCCTCCTTATAGGTTTCATGGGGTAAGAACCATGTGACAGGCCTTCTCAGTGGTGGCCCATATCTTTAAAAACTCATTATCTTCAGAAGAACAAGCAAGTCAAGCCCTCCTTGTTTTTAGAAGGTAAGATAGACTAGTACTCTCAAAGTGCTTTTCCCCTCAAAAAAGGCAACTGGACTATGTTTTTTCTTGAAGAAAAAGATGTTTCATTTCTCATTCAAAAAGCATTATCAGATCTGACAGGATGGGGGAGGGAATGGATCATATTTCTTCTATCCTCCTTCTTCCTGTCAGAACTAATCTTTCTATTTTCCCACCACCACCACCACCATCACCATCCTGTCAGAACTGATGAAGCTTCTTGGATGAGAAATGAAATGTCTTCTTCTTCAAAAAACATTTCTTCCTCAAGAAAAAGCATAGTCCAGTTGCCTATTGAAAAAAAAAACCATGTTTGAGACAACCATGACCTGAATGACTGAGAATCTCCATAGACCTTTAGATGGATACTATTTCAATTAGGTTTTGGTCTGTAGTTTTTTTTTGGAGGGGGGGCAGCAGCAGCATAGTTAGTTGACTGTCATTATTATTTTAATTGTTCTGTTTTGACTGTATTTTCTTTTCAACTATTGTATGCCATTCAGCTCATTTAAAGCACAAACAATCCAAGTTCAGACTGTTATATTTTGGACACATTATGCAAAGACCTGGTTGTCTGGAATTGTGAATAATGCTGGGAAAAATGGAAGAATTTTTTTTTAAAACGATGGACAACAATAAGTTGGATTGACTTGGATATAGCAGAAGTGAGTGCACTATTAGACGATCTGAAGGATCGAGCTGGGGACAGAGACATTAAGAGTCAATTATCACCTTGATGGCACATAATCAATGCCACCCAGAATCCATACATATTGGAGTGGCTTCTAAACACTATTAAGTAAACGAATAAAAATATTTAAACGTTCATACACTGCAGTAAGCTAGGAACAACCTTGCATTATTCTGGAATGCTACTGAAGAAACTTTGAAAGAGACTAAGTGTATAAAAACAAGATCCCCAGTATGACCTGCTGAATGTCTGCAATTTCTTTTTTTCTGAATGCTAGCTTTCCACTAATAAGGAGTTTTTCACAGCTTCAAACATTCCATCAAGCAAGGCAGCTTGCTGTCCCAAAGAGTTTGGAGTAATGAAAGCACATTACTTTGGTGAGCGAGGCTGCATTTGTATGGCTATCTCCTGACATCCTGTGGACAAAGATAGTATTAATAAAGGAGAATAGTTGCAGCTCAATGCTAGTCATCTAGCATTGATGATGTTACCTAGTTTGGGTAATAAAACGTCTGCAAAAAAAACAACCAAGCTCAGAGAGCACCAAAGACTCCTCAGGATATTTCATGCTATGTTTTTATCATTTTTGTTTGTTCTAGAAGCACAATAGACAAGAATCAGTGAAGCTAAACACCGTCGGCAGAGATCTAGATAATTTTCAGAAGATTATAAAGATCTCTGTTTTCCTGTAGACTAAAATTAAAAATCCACTCCTTATAACACTGAAATAAAAAAAAGTTTGGACTGACCTGAAGTCACCTGAAGATGAATGAAAAGAACTGTTAGCTGCATTTAGTTCTGGTACTTCATGGCATAGTTGTTAAGTACATGTTTTTCACTTTTTGTAGCTCCCAGGTTCTAATAAATCCATAAACCCGAGGAATAATCATACTGTAAAACTTTGAAACAATGTTTTTCAAACTTCGGAACTTCAAGATGTGGGACTTCAACTCTTAGAATGCTGGCTGGGGAATTCTGGAATATTCAAAATTGTTCAAAACTACAGGGGTGACTGAGAAAGCAAAAGGATTTTCTGTCCAAATGGAAAATATAACAAATAGTTTAATTGATTATATTGCCATTCAGCTGCTTTTTTTAAAAAAAAATTGTTTTTATGATTTTTCAAAAGTTTAAATTATCTTTAGTAATTAGCTGATAAGGGTAACAAACCTATTAAGTGTAATACTCTCATTTTTCAAATGAATCAGTTTCTCATAAAAGCAGGAATCAAATGTTAACTTCTTTCCCAATTAGCATCCCAATTAGCTAACCATATGCCTGATTGCCTTCCATGCTAGAAATAAAACAGTTTCTACTATTTTAGAACCAAATAAGTAGGAAGATTTGTCAAGTAATAGTTCTCCAACTGAGGTTGTAACAGGAGACAAACAGCATCATTTTCATTCAAATGAAACAGAAGTTAACTAATATGGCCAATTATATAATTTAAAGGCAGGAAAATATAAACCAGGAGAATTAAGCCTCCCATTTATCAAATGGAAACTGCAACTTTGAAAAAGAGAGATTGGGAATTTGACCTTTCAGTAAAAAATGCATCCACTAACTAGGAATTCATTTAAACATCAAAGATAGTTTGAGGTAGTTGCATATTTGATTAGTTGAAGTAGTTGAATAACAAGATGGAAAGAAATTGAAACATCATAGCTAAGTTAACTATGCTAAATGATAATAATACTGATCTATTCAAAGAGAAAAAAAACTATTGGATAGTGATGTGGAACTTTTGTGACTTACTAAGTAAGCATGGCTAAATGTCTATGGAGATTCTCAATCATCCAGGTCATGGTTGTCCTAAAGGTGCTGTTCAAAGGCAACTAGACTTTTTAGGGTTTTTTCCCCCTTGAAAACTTTTCACTTCTCATCCAAGAATTAGGATTTTTCAACCAACACAACATACTTGCACACTTTAAACTCAACAATATATTAAGGGTACATCCCAAGGATAACCCCCCCACACACACACACACTGTGCAATGTGGTCTATGCAGTGCAATGCCATGAGACAATGCCATTGGTGAAACAAAACAACCACTTCACAAATGCACAGCATGATATAGGAGAACAAACCCATCAGGACAAGATTCAGCAGTCCGTCTGCATCTGAAAGACAAAGGCCACTCTTTTGAAGACAGCAAAGTCCACATTTTGGACAGAGAGGACCACTGGTTTGAAAAAGGGGTCAAAGAGGCCATCTATATTAAAACCGAACAGCCCTTTCTTAACAGAGAGGGAAGGATAGGACACTACCTATCTCCTGTCTACAACATAGTCCTTTCAGTAGCAGCAAGAAGGTTCCGCACCTATTTGCATTCTGACTCAGATGACTCTAAAGCAGTGATGGGTTGCCCCCGGTTCGGACTGGTTCGCAAGAACCAGTAGTAAAACTGGCAGGTGGCTCCGCCCACTGATGTCATCATAAGTGATCTGCGCATCCGCAGAAGAGCACGCTCAGGCACAAGGCGAATTAGTAGTAAAGGTAAGTAGAACCCATCCCTGCTCTAAAGTACAGATAAACTCCTCGATGACTCAGAAAACTAATGACTGACCTTCAGAATGCTAACAGCCAGATAACTGCTAAGAATATATATCCTTCCATCTTTCCCCACCATTCAGCCAGAACTAAAGAAGCTTCTTGGATGAGAAGTGAAACATTTCCAAGGAACGCCCCCCACCCCCCAAGAAAGTCCAGTTGCCTTTTAAACAGCACATGATACCAATCTACCTCCCAAAACACCAGCAGAGGTTATTACAACCCCTTCTATTCCTGAAGCTCTTGTGTTTATTTGTTTGTTTTAAATAATATAACTCTAGGCTGCTAGCAGCAAGTTTTAAAAAAAGCAACTCAAAATATTTAAAACAGCTAGGGCAGACAATCAAGCATGGTGCATCTGAAGTCCGAAAAATCCACCCCATCTTGCAAATGACTAAAGACAGAAAATCCAGCTGGGCTTAGCTAAGATCCTGGTTTTAAGGCTAGAGGGAAAAACCAAGCCTTTAAAGCCTCGTGAAAGATTTCTAGACGCTAGATGGCACTGCTTTATAATAAAGAGCTGGAGTTACAGGCATTGGAAAATACAGCAGCACCTTCCCAGTCAGTCCCTACAGACGAGCGCAAGTAGATATACCACTTAGTCCAGATAGCAAAAATATAGCTTGATGTTTATTTATTAAACATCAGCAAGCATTAACTGGCAAAATGGAACAAAAGCAGGGAGTGAACACATTAACAACAGGCAAGCATTTACATTATCAAATCTTGCTAATATTAAAAGGTACAGAGACAGTGGCAACAATTTAGCTGGCCAGAATCACTTGTGTCCTTTTTGTTCTCATGTCCTCCATCCGGCAAGCATAGCCTCAAAATCACATATTGTCTACCTTTTTCTTTTGTCTTCTCTTCCACTGTTTCCACAATACTAGTCATTGAAACTTTCATATATTGTGACCTGTCTGCTTCTTTCTTTCCCTCATCTGTCAAACAGACTTGACAGCCGAGACTTTTTGTTACTTAATTTAGTTCCCGATTCTAACTATCAAGGCAGCCCTTTCAGATCACTGTAGTCTGCAAATCCTCCGAGGCATTCCATGAGTTTCTGTGGTGAAATTTGAAAAGCATGTTGTCATCAACTAGCATGTGTTCTTGAAAATAAAGTTTTGTGGGGGGAAAATAAACCACGACTGGAAAACTAGTCTCTCTAAAAGTGGAATAAATTAATTTCATTTGCATGTAGATTCCAGTACTTTTTTTTTTTTTTTTGGCAGGATTTTGTGCCATTTTTGACACAGATGCCAAGAAACATAAACTGTTAGTGTCTCCTCCTTTTCCCCAACCCTTTGTTCTGCTTTTCAATTGTCTCTGTCCTCTTCTGGCAACCCTACTTCTGCCTGAAATGAATGATAGAAATATCATTTATATTTATATAAATGATATAAACAAACAAACAAACACACAAATAAATATTGTGCTATCTTTAACGCCACAATGAGATTCAGTCCCTTCATTCTCTTCACCTTGATTTTACTAAATAATTGTGTAAATTTTCACAAGGGGCCCACAGTCTCGGAAAGGGGTCCATGCATTGCAATCTTGCCTTCATGTGCAAGCTATAGTACCAGTAGTGGGATTCAGCCAGTTATGTCCAGTTCGTGTGAACTGGTAGCGCCGACTAGGGTAGGTCACGCCCACCCGCCAGGATGTAATGCCGTCCTATTTTGCCATGTTGTGGAGGCTGTGCGCATGCGTGGAAGGCGCGAGTGAGAGCAAATAGCATGCGTGGAAGGTGGAAGGTGGCTCATGCGCCAGGGATGAGTTCTACTTACCTTAATTACCGGTTCGCAACAGGATCGTGCATGCACAGATCGCTGATGATGACATCTGGGGCTGTGGGCAGGGCCTCCCGCCGGTTTTACTACCAGTTCTTGTGAACCGGTCTGAACCGGGGGCAACCCACCACTGGAGTGTGCTCACATTTGCAAACCGGTAGAGAAGGTAAGTGAATTCCACCTCTGTATAGCACCCTGGTTCTGGCTTAAGACTTGGACTGCGCTGTGCCTCCCTTCTCATCTCCTTCCAAGCACCTCTCACTGAACTAAATTTTATGTACAAATACAAAAAGCAAAATGTGCATACAATATCGAAATATGTTTGAAGCAGTGGTGGGTTTCAAAAATTTTTACTACCAATTCTGTGGGCGTGGCTTGGTGGACATGGCATGGCTTGGTGGGCATGGCTTGGTGGGCATGGCAGGGGAAGGATACTGCAAAATCCCCATTTCCTCCTGATCAGCTGGGATTTGGGAGGCAGAGAATAGATGGGGGCAGAGCCAGTCAGAATTTTTACTACCAGTTCTCTGAACTATTCAAAATTTCCGCTAGGGTTCTCTAGAACTGATCAGAACCTGCTGAAACCCACCTCTGACTTGAAGGATGCTTGGCTGGTGAGAGACCGATTATTTAGCACCTTTCATCATTCCCAAATCTCATTACCCCAGATAGCTATTCTTCAAATCACAGAATTCTTAGCAACTGCATGCTGCCTGAAGAATTGTGAGAGGTAGAGTTTATACATTTGAAGAACACTCAGGTTGATGGGAAAAAAAAGTTGACTACTATTGGGTGGTGTGGGGAGGGAAGTGTGGCCAAGAGAGAAGAGGGAAAGGCAATGACCCAATGACTGGTTCTTCAGCATCTCATGACCCTTTGACCTCATGATCTACTGACTCAAAAGCCTATCACTCTGCTTTGCTAATCTGAGGTCAGATTCTTTCTTCTACTTTCTACATGTGCACACACATAGCATGTTTTAAAACTTTTCTCTAGGATCTGGTGGGCAATTGTAGCAACTTTACGACTTGTGGATTTCAAATCCCAGAATTCCTGAGCCAGCCTTTAGGAATGATGGGAATTGAAGTCCACAGGCTGTTAAGTTGCCATAGCTGCCCACCCCTGATCTACGATGTACCTAGACAGGTTTTATCTGATCCTATAATATAATCGTGAAAGTAAATATGTTGTATTTATAAAACCTGCTTCACTAATCATTGGTCAGGTCAAATTCCCACTCTCAGGAATGGGATGAACACAGATAATGTTGTTTCAGCCTCCAACACCAAGTGTTATAGAATCTGGAAATGAACCACCTCAGACAAAAAAAATAAAGGAGGACAGACTGTAGGAATTATTCAATGAGAATCAATATTTTCCATACAAGAATTTGTAGCTATTTTATTGCACTTAAACACCAAGAATAAATTTGACAACCCTTATTTCCCCCCTTCACCCCAAAAAATATAGCATAAAATTTTAGCAGTGATCATTTGTTCACAGCCACAGCTTCAAAAAAACTGGAAGAAAGAACCCAACACGATCACGCTGCTTTACAATTCTGATTCACGTACAAAAGATACTGAAGATTTTTTTGTTTGTTTTGAGTATTCCAGTCACATCAAGTTGCAAAAGAGAGGGAGAAACTCTCTGAAGTTTTTATTTGCTTACATTACAAAGCTGCTTTTTTTTTTCTTTTCGGTTTGCTTTTGCTTTTTGCATTCGTGTGAAATAAATATTTCCAAAGGTATTTCATATATATATATACATATATATTGTGTGTTTGTTATTTATATAATATATATTTATATATACACATAGTTCCATTTAACTTTTTTCCTGTTACTTCCCCCTAAAGTTAAAAAGTCATAAAATTGTGCAACACTTAGAAAATGAAAATCCTGAAATTCCCACAGATTTTATTTTAGGGCAGAAAAAAGTCAAAAGGTGGCTTGTTTGCAGCCATGCAAGAACTGAAGAGAAGGAAGTAAACCAATCCCAAAAAAACAGAAAATATAGAAGATAACTGGGAGGGGGAAAAATAGCCTTTATTCCCAGCCATGCGGGAAGCCAAGTGATGGAATCTTCATTCGGAATCTCCATTTGTTTAGAGGGGGAAAAATAATCTCACCAGCCTAATTGACACTGAACAATGTCATAAGATCTGCTATGAAATTCAAAAACGTGCTTATTTTCTAGAGCCAGGAATAAGTTGATTTGCAAAATAACGAATTGGTAAATGTATAGTGCAGCAGAAAATATTCTTCCATTATTCTTTTAAAATTAGTTTCTGAATTCACAAACTATTTCACCTGGAGTAGCCTCATCTTGTCCAATTTACTAGAGCTAAAATAGATACATTGATTTATTTAGAAAATCTTCAGAGAAAGAGATATCTCCATACCACTATATAAAAATATTAATAGACAAAGCACACATCAGCCCTGGTTTCCTAGTTTATAAAGAGTAATGTCCAGACAAGACCTCCTGCATTGCAGTTTATGGATGAGATTTGATTTTGAATTAGTTTGAGTGTCATTATCCTTTCATTCATGATGCTTTTGTTGCATGTTGTTTCTTAACTATAAGTGCATGAATTGCTTTTTTGTTCAAAATGTTTGCTATTTAATTGAATATGCTTCCATTACTTTGATGTACTATCCAGAAAGTCATATCTGGGTCTGATATTTCTGTATGGGACAATTTTTGTTAGATTATAAAAATCAACCACCACCACCTGCTTTAAAGAAAGGTGTGTGTGGGGGGGGGGAAATCAATGACATTTCTTGGGGAATGGGTGGAAAGAAATATAAACAAGCTGTAAATTTTGTTATAAGGAATAAAAAAAGATGACAACAAAGGAAGAACAGAGAAATGTTATGATTTGCTGTCCAAACATTAACAAAGATATTGTATTGGAAAAAGTTAGCAATCCATTAAATACCAAAATCATTTCCCTCTCCCTGCCAAAATAATTTAAATAAAAATAGAAATGGTTCTTTTTACAGGATAAAATGATGTACAAGTATGTAAGCTACTTCTTCCCCACATGGTTTATGTTACAATCAAGAAAGGTACGGGGTTGTTTAATCTATGAAAACAGGTCAGTCTTCAAAGGTAATATTAATTTTGATTATGAGCCCTAGCAGTACAAAATAAATAATAAGAATGCTCTGTATTTTATTGACAATTTCTTTGCAGATACTTGGAATCATTAGAAATGAGCCATTAAAAATGCTAGAAATCTGAAAAAGTAAGCAAGGACAGAAAATGTAGAAGAGAAACAAGTATAGCAATGGATAGTAATGTGGCTATAAATGCTTCCTTAGTTAAGAAAAAAAAGTTTTAGCAATGCCAATGCAATCCGGAGGTTTAAAGTGCAGGTGCTTATGTCAGATGCAGCAGGCAAAACTCAAAGGAGTTGAAATACATTTCAGTCTGTCAGGTTTTTTTTTTTACTGGAAGACTAAAAACTCAACTCAGCTTCCTCTAGACTCCAGCTTCTCTTAGCTTATCAAAGCATTGTTTTTTTTAATGATGATGGAAGCTATAAAATATTACAAAATGCAGTGTTTAAGTTGCCACAAGAAAGATACTCAATGGCGACTCTTGATAGAAAACATGGGTAGGAGACTATTTCTACAAGTGAAAACTCAGACAAGGTAGGCTGTCAAGGTTTAGCAACACTGAAACTGTTTTAAGATTTATTACCTAAACTGAGATTTTCATGAGGAAAGAGCACAAGAGTAGCTCTCTAGCCAGTTATTTAAGGATGAACAAGTTAAAAGGAGATTCAAGCTCAAAAGAAGATCCATTTCTTCCTTGGAATCCAGGGCTGAGTAGAAGGCTTAGTGATACTCAGTATAAAATTATATTATGTGAGAGAATGACCCTTCAAAAATAGGTGTCCATGATAGTGAGGGCCATGTTAATGTGAAATATCAGGATACTATTGGGTAAGGAAGCCCCCCAAATGTTCTAAAACCCAAGTAGTTTAAATATGAACATGTATTCAGATCCATACAATCATACAATACCTCTTGAACTCTAAAAGCCCTCCCAACTCAAATAATCTCAATATAATTCTTCACAGCTCCAATGGAGCATTGAATCATCCAATTATGTTATCAGTTTTGTGTAAATGGTATATTTCTACTTTGTTCCATGTAAAAAAGTAAACTTCTATTTAAGGCAATCAAATCCTATCAAGTAGGCGCCCTGTAATTGTCATCACTTCCCCCCTGCTCCAGTGGGAAATTATTCTTGCATTTTGCAAACATAGCTTTATAGCATCATGTATTCACACTGTCTTAGAAGATGGAAAGCTAAGCATTTTACGGAAAAGGTAAAACTACATCATTCAAAATGTATACAGCAAGCTTATCCATTTTCTGTTGTAATTGTTCCTAAACAAGCATTGTTTGTTTGCTTTGAAATACATATAGCGGTTTATAAAGTTAGATGTCATGCAAATGAAGGAAGTGCCATTTATAAGTTCATTCCCCTGGTAGTAGAAGTGTATGGTAGTTAATCTCACACCAAAGAGTAAAGACTCTTAAAGCTGGAAAAAAATAAAAGGGAACAAGAAACATAGAGACTGCCAAAAAGTTTTTAAAATCCTCAGGTTTCTTATTTTTATCCTTGGAAGGCAAGTAGGTGATGCTTTCCAGGTCATTTTCAACATGTTTTCTCTATCATTAAAAAAAAAAAAAAAGATACAGGCTTAAGAAGAATCAATTTCTCTGTTTCTTCTAGCTGGCTTTTATGTCATGATATACTAACAGGTATTGCCACTGTTCCAAAGTTGATTCTGTCTTCATGATGCCATTCAGATGTGTAGTATGGATTGTCAGACTTCCGCAGCATATAACAAGTGAACCTGACAGGGTTCTTGTATTTGTGTAAACTTCTTTCTGCCTTTCCATAGGGCCATGTCACACATCCTTCTTCCCCGTTTTTAGTTTCTTGTACTTTTTTACACTTTTCATAACAATTTATCACAAGTCAACTCCAAATGTAAACAATAACATATTAAGTCACCCACCCCACCCCAACTTTATTTAAAAAAAAAAAATCAACCACAAACCCAAACAGTTGATATTTCTAGGTATTACATAAAGATCCATTTCAGCAATACTCAAAAGTTTACGAAATAACACGGGTTTCATTTTTCCTGTAAAAAGGCATGCAAAGTACAAGAAATAGCGAAAGGTTTCATTTTGTTTGTTAAAAGCATCATCGAAATGCCTCAAAGTGTCATTTGTAAAGTTTGCATTTTCTATCTTTGCTGGAAAGGGTTGGCCTCTCTTTTTATTTCAAATTAAGGGGCAGTTTGGTTCCACACCATAGGTATCTTCCATGCTGCCATGTTTCCTGAAATTTATATGTAGGAAAGGTGGATGAAAGTAGGCTTTGGGAGTCATTTGCTGATTTATTTGATTGTTAACGGCTTAGTGCTACCAAAATTCAGCTGACTGCTAGATAGTAGTAAAGAGAGATAGCCCAGATCTGGGAGTCCGGCTACTGCTATTAACTAATTAAGAATCCAAGTCTTGGAGAGGCAGAGAGAAAATAAAATTCACAATGTTAAAGGTAAGGAAACAAAAGGCCTGCTGAGACAAAGACAAAGTCAAACTCAGTAGCCTATTAAGTCAAAACAGCCCTTTTTTTAAGGCAGCTGTTTCCCAACTGATCATAAATAAATGAAGTTCCTGTTATAAATTGAATAGTCGTAATTATTTTGAAAATATCTCATTATAGTGAAAACTAACATGGAAATAATTGCTGTCATGTCAATATTTTCAAGCTATTATTTCTTTTATGGTTACTTAGAACAATGTTTTTTTGTTTTTTTTAAATTAGGCAGCTTTAAGATGTGTGGACTTCAACTCCCAGAATTCCTCAGCCAGGATGGAGAGTTGAAGTCCACAAATCTGAAAATTTCCAACACTGACTTAGAGTCATAGTCATGATGACAAACTACTGGCCATTTCCTTTCAGCTCAGTCTCTGAAAAAAAAAAAAGAAGAAAAGGGGGCATTTTTCTTGCTAGAATTGTTAGGAATATCTGTTGGCCTAATCATAAAACATATTCTGATAGGAAGATAATGATATATTTTACAAGCCATTCAAAATAAAACTTAATTCACTCCAAGAAAAAATTGTGAACATAGAGATTTTCTCGAGTAATAGAAAGTTGTTTGGAATTTATGTAATTAATAGTTTAAACCAAATAATTTTGTTTATTTACTAGATGCATATGGCCATCTAATATGTTAGTTGCCTGCCTCCTGGTTTTAGGAACATGTGACATCTGATTTAGTTGACAGCTGGTTCCAGGTACAACTGAAAATGCTGGCATTGACTCAGAGAGGCTTCTTCACGTGGTGTCTGGAGGTTCCAATCAGAATGGCCTCCAATTAGGAGGAGCAGCTACTTGTAGCTTGCAACTTCCAGAAGATGGGGAGGCAGGGGGGCTGAGGCCAGAAAGTGCTGGTTTTCTAATTGATGAAGGCTTTATCTCGGCCTCTTCCATGTTGGTTTCTTGTTGTCTACAGAAAGCCGTTTCCTGCAACAGGGCCATGACACATGCCGTCTTCTACTAGGATGGCACAGAATAGCAAACATGAACCAGGTGAAACAGGAGGAGAGAAGTCTACTAAATGCTCAGTTTATTTTGGTAAGGAGTTCCGAGGGTAAAAGGAATTCCCAGCAAGAAACAAATAGGAGAGCCAGCTGCCAAGTTCCCTAGATAAAGGATAACAAGTATCTTCCTTTTGTAGTGAGGCAGTGAGAAACTTGGCCTGCAAGGCAGGTGCTTCAGCTGAAAGACACAAAAAGAAATAGTTATTTTACTCCAACCAAATCCTGTTTTCTAAAACTGGTTCTTCACTGCTAGCCTTTCTTGCCTCCACATAATTATTTTTGTCACTTGTCTAAACCTCTATGAATGTTCTCTGTTGACAAATATGGAACCTTGTTTGCTACTGGTGTCTAGCTTTCACAATCTGGGGAAATAAAGATGGCCTTTAACAGCAAGTACTGTATGTATTTTTATAGGAGGTTGGCTGCTATGTTGGAAGGGCTTCGTCTTAACAATGATCCCCTGGGACTGGAGGAGAACAGCCTGCTAAGAATTGCCTAATGACCAGCTGCTATTATAGATGTGGGGAATGATGCCCCTTTTATGACTTGTGGACTTGAACTCCCAGAGTTCCTGAGCCAGCAGGGGAGTTCTGGGAGTTGACGTCCACAAGTCCTAAAGGGGCCATTGTTCCCCACACCTGTGCTATTAGGTTCTGTTAGGGTTGGCCCACAAAGCCCCAAGAACTGCTTAAAAAAGAGAAGAGAGAAGATGGAAGACAGCATATCCAACCCTCAAATTCTGATATAAAAGAATATGCAAGACAGAGCATACACATGTAAGCATCAACCCAGTTCTAAAAATGGGCTTCACTGCAGCTTTTTAGGGCTGGTGGGTAGGGGTGGGCAAATTTTCCTCCACCCAAACACTATTTTCTCAAACTGGTTCTTCACAGATAGCCATTCTTGCCTCATAGAAGTAATTATTTTTGTCACTTATTTAATGTATGAATGTCCTCTGTAGACAAATACGGAATCATCTTGACAGTTGTGCATGTTTATATGTTTGATAAATTAATTTAATGAAATTCTTACCCGTCTATAGCAGCCAAATGAATAGGCGCAGCTCTACTTTGCATGGAAAGGGTCATATTGTACCTAACATCCATGTAGTTGTTACATATAAGAACCCAACAGAAAAAAAAAATCAATTCCAGAAACATGGCTGAATGCAGAAGAATGCAAAATCCACACTTTTCAGAGCTAAGCACTCGATGCTTTTAATGGGTGAATCATCTAGTGTTGTTCAACCCCAATCTACAATTTTTCCACCCCTCCATGAAGAATTTTACATAGTTTACTAAATTTCTTATTTAAAAAAGAAAAAGAAAAAACTAATCCCATGTTTCAAATTCTTACTGCTGGGTCATCACTCTTTCATCATAGGCTGTCAAACCCCCACAGCACAAAATAGTATACAAACCCATTACATAATACTATGATGTAATAGTATGGATACAATAATGGAATAGAAAGAATGGCAGTTTCTTTAAAAAGAAAAGGACCACTTATTTATTTAATAAATGCAATTTTATTCAAACACATTAATGTAAGCTAGAAAAAAAATACCCATGCCTCTGAGAAGGATATGAACAAAGGAAGGGTTAAGTTTATGCTATCTTGGATCCATTTAAAGTACATTAAAATATACTTCATTCTTGTAAAAGCCCAATAATACATTAATGTTTGTTCAGCTTCATTGTTGCACTTCTCTAAAGAGCTCTAAATTTCACAGATGATGAAACAATACTGCATGTTCATATGTTGGATGCATTAACAATGGCTTTAACTGATTTTTTTTTTCACTATCTTCTTTAGAATGAATTTTTGAATCCATATTTTACATTGACACACCTGTATACTGCTACCTGTGTGTCAAGAGAAGCAATAATAGGAATCAGCATAGCTTGGGACTGACTTACTGTGGTAAAACCGAAGGTGCTCCAGATCTGTGGAAGTGAACAATTTGCCATTTGCCATCCCGGCGGTGCCAGATTCGTGTCTCCTCCGATTGGGCAGTGCGTGGGATCCCACTTGTATCCACATACTGTGTGATACGAATGTAAGCGATGCAGGCAGACTCATCTCCCATTAAGTGGATATGTGGATTCAGGATGGTTGTGTGAACGGGCTTGCTGTTCCTGGACCACACTGCAGATGGGGGAGGGGGGGGAAGTCAATGATATGAAGGCAGCTTCCAAGATCTTCTCAGGGTACCTGGGAGATTATTACCTCATTCATGGGGAAATAGCTGAATCAATTTGGAAAAAAAGGGCGTGCAATACATTTTGCTAGGATTTCAGTGTATGTTCCAGCCACATTTCAAACAGAATGCAATATTTCTTTCAAAGGTGTATTTCTATTATTCATTGACTACAAACGCTTTTTGCTGCTCCAATTCAAACCTAAGTTTAAGAAGCTTAATTTAACAATTGTGCAAATCTTTTACCCCAGACTCAGAATGTAAAAATATGCATTCCACATTGAACACCTATGATTTTGTGTAAACCTTTGAGAATCACTAAGAATAATCTGTATGAATGGGGATTTAAAGCCATATGAATAGGAATTTAAATACTTCTGTTTAGCCTTTTAATTGACATTGGAATTGGATTGGAATTAGCCTTCCATCACAGCAACCTCTCAGATTTTTTTTACAAACAACCAGAGAACTGTAGAAACGTAATAGTAAATATATATACAGCATCAACTCAATGAAGTCAAATTTTTGACTTCATGAAAGGAAGAGTAGACAGAATATAAATGCAACTTCTCTGCTTTAACAACCTAGAGTTACCAATTCTAGCTCAAACTATTCCTTGAAATTTTCCCATCTCTATCTATCTCTATCTATCTCTGTTTCATCTATATCTATCTATCTGTGCATGTGTAATTAGAAGCCATTTTCCAAAGGACAAAGTCTGAAGGGGAGGAAGAGAGGATAAATTAAAATTAATTGCCTATAGTTGATGGTATTTAAATAGTGCAAATAAATAAATAAAGATGGCCTGTATAATTAATTCTTCAATTCACATATAATGACTATTCTCTCTTACAAGCAAAGCACTCTTCCATATAGAAATACATAACTATGCCCTCCCCTTTCCATCCTTGATTGCTTAGGCATTAAACACACACAGACATATACAGAATTAAATTCAAGTCCAGCAACTTTTCAAATCAT
The DNA here is from genome assembly GCF_059756535.1 of Pantherophis guttatus. Lineage (NCBI taxonomy): Eukaryota > Metazoa > Chordata > Lepidosauria > Squamata > Colubridae > Pantherophis > Pantherophis guttatus. Next base: position 197,483,072 of record NC_142064.1, read on the forward strand.
AAGAATGCTTACAGTTTTCAAAGTAGAATCGATGGAAATCCAGCCCTTCCACCAGGTTCCCCAGAGCTTCTGGTTCAAATGCCGTCATTCCGGGGTCACACATTTTACTAGAGATGTCCATAAAAAGGTAGAGGATTAAGAAAAATAATTATCTCGCTACTCAAATGTACTTAGAAGCTTTTCATCATGCTGAAAAAGGGTGAGAAAGGGCTGTGAATGGAGGTAGGCTAATATCTCCAAAAAGACTGTCCTTCACTGCTTCCAAGGATATTTATTTGTTTATTCAGTTAACTCATAAGCCACCCATCTCAATCCAATTGACAAGACAAGGTCAATTGTGAACATGTTAAGCACACTGAAGCTGAATTCAAAGAGGAGGTGGGGGTTGCTATATGAATTTGGTTTGACTTGGGATCAAAGTCCCTTCCTTGTATGTCGCACTGAAGAATCACAGGCTCATTTTGAGAGAAGTGGCAATCCTTGTTAGAAGTACTTTGTACCAATCTACCTTAATATATATCTTTATAAGTTCTATGCTGGAATAGTGAGACATAGGTTTACATAATATGCTTAGGGGTATTTTTTAGAAGGATGAATTAAAAGTCCATGTCAACTGTGTGACGAAAACTATCCTGCTGCTGGTTGACTTCTGATACAATTTAAAGAGAAGGTTTCAATTCCCAAGTGCTAGATGTACTTGCTCCACATGTTATTGTGTTTTTTTAAATTTGCTAGATGGGAATTCTTTGCTACTGTTTTGTTATCAGTTTATGATTTAAACCATCTAATACTGTACCGATTATTCTTAAAAAGAAGGTATGGCAGACTTTATAGATTTCTATGTTTGAGAAATCCATTTTAAAAAGAAAATAAACCATAAAGTAATGATTTTAGTAAAGGGAGAAAATAAACAATTGTTTCCAAATAAAACGTTCTGGTTTTTTTTTTTAAATGTATGTAAACTAATCTCTTATCTCATTACCTACCAAGGATATACCCTTGTAATTCATGGATGTTTTGCTACCATTAATTAGCTTTTCTGTCTTTCCTTTTAATAATGAAAAAAACATGGGTTTACAAATGAAGGTCAGTATTGTCTGACTCCACCACAATATTGCAAGAACGAGCAATTTACCTTATTTGAATCATCTCATAAAAACGTTTCCCATTAATTCCATATGTCTTTCAAGTTATCTGCTAGGCTCTAACAATGATATGTTTGAATCACCTTGCTACTTAATTATTTACAGAACTAGTAGTGGTTTTTGAATACTTGCTTTTAAAAAACTTCATTGTCAGGGATAAAAGAAAAACAAGATCTTTATCCCCTATTCTTCATTACTGCATTAATGAAGTTCATTCTCTCAGTCAGGCATCATAATTTAGTCAGCAGTAACAGCTGAGATTTATCACTGGTCCAAAATAATCCATTTCTTTGTAATTATGATGGAAGATAAAACAAGATAATTTACAATGGACAGAGAAATAGAAAGTTCCTGAGGACCATTTCTAGCTGTGTTTTAAATACCAATCAAAGAAAGCTTGCCTAATTTGCTTGCCTTCATAGCAAGCTGACATTTCAAAACCAGCCAACATCACTATGCTGTTTTCCATAGATAAGGCATTTAGAATCACTAACTACACTCCTACACACTGGGCAAGCTGAGAGGACTGCTTTTTCCCTCTATACAAACCAAAACACACAGCAGGTACACTCACGTGTAGGACTCAAAGTCTCCGTTACTTATTGCTTCAATCAGCTGCTCTGTCACCTTAATAATTTCCTGTTTTCGTACTGTTGGATTTTAAAAAAGAGAAGAGAAACAGTGAAATTGGATGGAAACTGACAATGATAAGTAGCCCTTCTTAGCTATGCTGAGCATAGGAAACGCATAAAATATGATTGGGCATAGAAATCAAATTTCATTATTTGGAGGATCCAGTTTCTATTTCTTACTGCTTTGAATATATATTCAAGACTTTGGGACACCTCAGCAGCCACACTGATGATAAATAAGATTTTCAGTATCTCTTAGGGGTGGTTTTTTGCATATCGAAAACTATCTGAACCGGAATGAATTATGCGAAGTAAACACAACTGCAGCAGCAATTACACAAAACCAAAAATTAATGAGTGTGCTGTCTTTTACTTTAACATCTTCTGAGGGTGAGGAACACAGCACTTCTGCACTACTGTTTTGTGCCATGTGGAGATTGGCGTCATCCCTCATTAACCTCACTTCACCCGGAATTCAGCTTTGGTTTTGGCCCTGGTTTGTTTGTTTATTTAACTACTGCAAAGCTGGTGCTTTTCTTTGCAGTTGTGCAAGTTGTGGGGGTGGGGTGGGGGTGGGTAGTTCACCTCCCCGTTGCATAAACTTTTGCCTCATCTCACTTCTTGGCTCTGAGCTCAAGGCAAAAATCCGTTATCTCCCAAGAATAATTTAGCATCATATTTTTGAAATTTGTCTGTTCCTATATGCATTGTTTAGAACTCATCCCTCTTCTTTCCCCTCCCCCCACATCCAATTACAGCTGCAACATGCAATTATGATCACAGCTATTGGAAAAAGCAACCAATAGCGAAATTGTTAATGTACTTGCATTTCACCTTCACAGATGTTTAAATATAACAATAGCAGCAAGGCAGCTGGGAAGTGTTTGGACTATTTTAATGCTGTTTCTTTTTAACAATTGACCTTCCCTTGAAGAACTTCTTATCAGATTTTTTTCCCCAGAAGTCAGCAAACACTGAAAAAATATGGATGGGAAGGCTAGTAATTTATTTTTCCATTTAGGGGTTACAAGAGTCATTCAGAAAGTGGAACACTCATTGAATTATCTTCTTTGAACCCTCCCTGGAGTAGCATGGAGAAAAGGTGAGCATCAGCTGGCTGATAGAGCTTTCCAAAGCTGGTTAGCCCCAGCTAATGAAGCATCATAGCTCCAGGGACATAGCATCCATAAAGGAAAGATATAGGAGATGAAGAAAAGCAAAAATGTCTCAATAGTTTATGTCTGCTTTTTCTCAGAAAGGAACTGACGCCTCAATGACTACTGTAGTATCACTGATGGAAGGAAGGAGTTGCAGCTAATTCTAAACAAGGGGAAGATAAAAGCATACTTGGCAAATTTAAACAAATTCCGATCTCCAGGATGAATTACTAGGACACGGAAGGATGTAGAAGTGATGGCTGCAAAACTCTTGCAATCTTTCCTGGAAAACTGGTGACAATCTCCCAAAAGTGGAGGCAAACAAAAGGTGTCCCTGTTTTCAGAAAAGTAAAGAATATGTATGACCGAAGGAATTTCAGATCTATTAGCTTGACTGAATACTTGACCTATTAGCATATTTATGAGCACTTAGATAGGAATGAAACAATTAGCCAGAAACAGAATGGATTAATCACAAGCATAATAGAACTCTATGTTCTATATAATGGACTCATTAACTTAATAAACTGAGGGAATGTCATGGGCATAGTACATCTTGACCTCAGCAATATGTTTGACAAAGTATCTGTTATCTGTTATCCTTATTAATAAAACGGTAAAAGGTGGGCTAAAAGATATAACAGTCATAACTGGTTGAATGACCACACCCAGAAGTGCCCATCAATGGCTCCCCATCAGCTTAGAGAATAGTATTAAGCAGAATGCCATTGGATCTGCTCTGGATCCTATGTTGCTCAACATTTTTATTATGGATCTAGACCAGTATTTTTCAAACTTGGCAACTTTAAGGTGTTAAAGTAAACTTCAATTTTTGTTATTGTTTTAAATGTTTTAATATGTTTAGATGTATAGTTTTAATATGGTTTTAAATGATGTTTTAACTTTTATTTGGGAGCCACCTAGAACTGTTTAGATTAGAAGATGGGTGGCTACATACAGTAAAAGTTTTAAATAAATAAACTCCCCATACTGGCTGGAAAATTCTGGGAGTTGAAGTCCAAACATCTTTAAGTTGCCAAGTTTTTTTTAAAGAAAATGGACATAGATGAAGGGACTGAAGGGATGATTGTCAAATTTCCAGATGACATGAAACCATTTATTTTCTTCTGCTTTTACAGACAAGAATGTGGTATAGATATTTGTATTCAAGCCGGCTTTTTCAAGAGGAAGACTGAAGGAAATTAAAGGAAATTAAAGGCCTGGAGAGTAATATGAAGAAAAGTTGCAGGAATTGGGTATGGCTAGACTAGAAAAAAGAAGGACTATAGGTGACATGATAACAGTATTCCAGTATTTGAATGGCTGCCACAAAGAAGACGGGGTCAACTTATTTTCCAAAGCACCAGAAGGGAAGATAAGAAACAATAGATGGAAACTAATCAAGGAGAGAATCATTCAGAATTAAAGAGAATTTTCCTGAGTTAGAACAATTAATCGGTGAAATGACTTGCCTGCAGAAGTTGTGGGTGCTTCATCACTGGAGGTTTTTAGAGAAGAGAAGAGAATGAACAGCCATTTGTCTGAAATGGGATAGGATCTCCTGCTTGAGCAGGGGGTTAGACTCCCTTCCAGCTTTATTCTGATTAAAGTAGACGTAATGGGACATGAAGTTCTAAGTCAACCTGACAAACCAAAAATAATTAAATCCCCATATGCAGATAGCATCCATCCAAGTTTCTTAAAGAACAATTCTGATCTTTGCCCAGTAATATGCAATTCATATTTCACATCAGTATCTGTTTCAAAGAGCTAGAAAGCAGCCAAGGGCAATAGAGGAAATGAGAAATCAGTTAGAAATGGCTGTATTATTACAGGGAAAAACAGGTAAACCCTTAGAAGAATGAAGCTTGTTGAAAAGCCAGCAGTGCTTCCACAAACCACATCTTATCTTACAAATATTTTGTTGTTGATGTTATCAGAATACACATAGACAAAGGAACTCAGTGTATATTATATAAAGCCAGGTATGCAATATACTTGGATTTTCTAAACAATTGACAAAGTATTTCACAAAAAAATTCCTGAGCAAACTCAGCTGCCATGGAAGAAGATATGTGGCCTTGGGAATTGGCAATAGCAATAGCACTTAGACTTATATACTGCTCCATAGTGCTTTACAGCACTCTCTGAGTGGTTTACAGAATCAGCATAGTGTCCCCAACAATCTGGGTCCTCATTTTATTGACCTCAGAAGGATGGATAGCTGAGTCAACCTTGAGCCAGTCAGGATTGAACTGCTGGCTGTGGGGAGAGTTAGCGTGCAATACTGCATTTCAACCACTGCATCATCACAGCTCTTCCCTTTCTGATATTCTGAGCGTGGAATTTGTTGTCTTTGTTCTTCTGTCTTTCTCCTCCTTCCATGTATGTTTGTGTGTGAATGTATGTATTTTCACTGCTGTTTTATGAAGAAGGTGAAAGGCAGGAGAAAAAAGAAGACAAATTCCATGCTCAGAATATCAGAAAGGGAATTTAAACTAGAACTGCTGATACAGTAACTCTCTTATGAAAATATATAAAAACCAACATTTGCAGAAAATACACAGTGCTGGTGCATCTAAAAGAGGATATTAAAAAACTACAAAATATATTTAAAAAATTCAACCCAAACAATTACATATCCAGAGCAGTTCTCTTAGAAGGAAAAACTATAGCAAGTAAAGCTTTATAAACTGAAATGAAGCAATGTATAGGGAGATACCAGAGAAATATGCAATGTTTATATTTCTGAGGATAAAGAGAAGCTTCTTCCATTCCTTATAATATTATAACTTGAGATAATTCATTGAAATTAAATGCACGGTAATTCTAGGACAATAAAAGGAAATATTTTTTCCACAGTGCATAGCTGGAATTTGCTACCAGTAGCTCCCATTTAGATGGTTTTAAAAGGAGACCGGACAAATTCATAGAAGATCAGGCTATCAGTGGCTATCAAAAATGATGGGTCTTAGTCATCTACCCAACTGTCGATAGCTTGTCTTAACATGAATTGCAATGAAGTAGCCGGAAGAAATTTTCCCACATGCATCAGTTGTCCACTGAGTGACACAGAAAACTGAACTAAATGTGCTGCCAAGAAGGCTCTTCCAATCTTATGTGCCCCCATCCACTGCATTTCAAGGTCAACCAAAAGGAAAATGACTTTAGGTCGGATTCAAATTGCTTTGACAAAAAATCGAGGCAGTAGTACGGAAACGCAGATAGTATGGAAGAGCCAGCATAGTGTCCCCAACAATCTGGGTCCTCATTTTATTGACCTCAGAAGGATGGAAAGCTGAGTCAACCTTGAGCCAGTCAGGATTAAACTGCTGGCTGTGGGGAGAGTTAGCGTGCAATACTGCATTTCAACCACTGCATCATCACAGCTCTTCCCTTTCTGATATTCTGAGCGTGGAATTTGTTGTCTTTGTTCTTCTGTCTTTCTCCTCCTTCCATGTATGTTTGTGTGTGAGCCAGAAGACTGGATCCTGGGGGCAACCTTTGGTTCTTTACAATATTACTCAATATTTAAAGAGATAAGTTGTTTCAAGAAGCTTATTGAAGGTAGGGAAGGAGGGAGAGAGGGACAATAAGGGATTTTTAAGCCCAGGTGATGGCCAAGAATTGAAAAGTAGAAACACAGAATAATTACCAGTCACTCTAATCAGACTGCATTGGACAAATAAAGTTTCCATACTCTGTCACAATTAAGGAGAATTTCAGTGCTTGTCAAGAGAAGATCGTTTCCCACTTACCTCTCATTAACTGAAAACTGTAATATAACACAGTGATCTGGGCAGTTCAAAGGCAGTAGTAGGGCAGCAGGATAAAAAAAATACAAATGAGCCCCAAACCTCCACATTAATTGCTTTATTAAACAAAATATGGGAAAAATACCCACAAGAAAATAAAGCAGCCTGTCCTTGACTTAACAACCGTTTTTTTTGTCATGGTTCGAATGGCACTGAAGAAAGGGACTTATGACCGTTTTTTGCATGACTGTTGCAGCATTGCCATGGTCAGATGATCAGAATTCATATGCTTGGCAACTGACATGTATTTATGACGGTTGCAGTGTTTCGGAGTCATGTGGTTCACTTGTTGCGACCTTCTGACAAGCAAAATCAGTGGGGAAGCCAGATTCATTTAACAGCCATGTTACTAACTTAACAGCTGCAGTGATTCACTTAACAACTGTGGCAAGAAAAGTCGTAAAAGGGGGCAAAGTTAATTTAACTGTCTTTCTTAGTAACATAAATTTTGGGCTCAATTATGTCGTAAATTGAGGATTATCTGTAATTACAGAGTTTCATGTTCAAGCCACGTAAGTAGTGGGATCTCTTTAAATAGTTGAGAAATGAAGAAGCACAAATGAAAATTGAGAAGACGGAAATTTCATCTAATCATCTGCCATTGTCTTGATTGGAAATGGTGAGGTATGAATCATGATAAGCCCAAGAAAGAAAGGTCATCTCAAAAAATAAGGAAATATGAAGGATATAGTTTTGGACTGCGGTACAATTATCTTTAGTAGTATTGGTGCATAACATTTCAGGAAATGGGCTCATTCAAAGAAACATGGCATATCGTTCCCTATGTATGTGAGAATTCCTGAACACCACACAAGGTTTTTTTGACAGAGAAGTATCTCCCTCATAAGATTGCTGAAAATCTTCCTCCTTAGACCACGTTTTCTATATGCCTATACAATTCAGGGGCTAATTAGCCATTCCATTTCTGCCTTTTTAAAAAATGGTAGGGAAGGCCATGACTATCTGAACAGTATACATTCAGTTTCCCACTACCGTCGCCCCCCCCCCCCCAAGAAAAGATGGGGGTTAGATTTTAAATTGATATTCTAAATAAGTAGCCCTCTTTTTCTGGCATATTGTGGTTATATATGGTCCTACTCTGATGATGCTTCAGAAGATGACAAAAACAGTCCTCTTGAAGAGATTTTTAGATACATTGAATTGCAGTGTTGGGTTTAATTTTTCCACTGTTTAGTTGATTTGTTAGTTTTATGGGTGGATGTTATAATTATATGAAAGTTTTACTCTCTCTTTATGAGATGTAGGCAAACATAAATTTAATGAGGAAATGCGATTGCTAACATGCAGGACTATTCTTTTTAGAACTATTAATCCTGAGAAAGGATTTGCCATTGATTATATTAGACAGTTTGTGGGGGAAAAAATTGAAATAGGCCAGCAATAGCTACACAATAGCTATACAGCTATTGGGTTGCAAAAATCTAGATAATCACTAGATGGCAGCAAAGAAGTAAACAATCACCTGAACTTTTGCAGCTCAGATAAGACAGGGTTAAGATAGCCCCATTTAAAGTACTTGGCAATCTTCTTACCAAGACTCTAAACTCATTCTTTGTGCATATTCTGATAATGTTTGTTCCAAACAATCTTTTTAAAATATTTCAACCAGCAGAGTTGAATTGAGACATGTTCTTCACCTCCATATAATTCTCCAGAACAAATATGAATCCAGTCAATATCATTTTTTATCCCAGAAAGAGAAGTCATCGAGGATGGCAATTTGGAAAAAAGGAAAAAGGGGGAAAGGAATCATTTAACCAGACCTATACCTCAAAATCCACTTAGATGTTCTTTTAAACAATCTGGTGTAGGGATTCAGTTACAAAGTTTTACAAATATGTTAATAAATCACTGTCAGCCAAGGCTGTGTGCCTTTATATAGATCTTATTCCTGAAAAAGCTGCCAGACAGACATGAAGCAATGCCTGAATGCTTTCTCTGGATCCACACATTTGGTGGGTTAGCCAGAAAGTTTTTTTATGTCTCTTCCTGAGTGTAAAACTCTTCAATGTGCTTTTTGAGTCCTCTGGAAGGCAGAATCATATAAAGGAATCCTCTGCTAGGGAAGCTGTATATCTTACAATTATTATTATTATCATTGATTATCACACAGTCAGCCAGATGTTCAGACTGGGGATGGCATTTTTGTCTACCTATCAAATCCTTACCAAGGACCCAGGATAGGAAAATCTGGATGTTTGATGGCTTTACACATATTGTCACAGGATGGAAACTGTTCCTTCTGCAATTGACTGATGCCGAATTTATCAATGCTTACAGTGAATACTAACACAACACAATGCTAAATTGTGTTCCAGTTGTTTTGGGATTGCACCCAAGGCACTTATTACTATTGGTACTACCCTTGCTTGCCTTTGCCACAGTTGTTCTTTGTAGGTCTTTGTATTATGTTATCTTCTCCAATTCTTTCTCTTCTACTGTCTCCAGGCACTGCCACATCCCCCAGCCAGATTTTTTTTTTGGTCTTTCTTATCAACAATTGTTAAGCCTGGGGTGTTATGTGGCAGGTGCCTGTCTCTCTGAATTCTAAAGTCCCAGAGAAATTTAACTTCTTCATTTATTATTATTGTTGTTGTTGTTGTTGTTGTTGTTGTTGTTGTTGTTAATATACATGTCCCAGAATAAGGCTGCAGGATCCAATCAGGGTTGGTCACCGGGACCAGAGGTTTTGTCTTACAAACTTTCAGACTTGTGTTGGAGCCCATCTTCAGAGAGAAGTTCCCTGAAGATGGGTTCCAGCACGAGTCGGAAAGCTCGTAAGACAAAACTCTGATCCTGGAAACAGACCCTGATTGGATCCTACAGTATTATTATTATAGGTGTGGAAACGTTGAAACTTTCAAGCTGATGCTGCTGTCATGCAATTCCCTTCCCATTATACTAAGGTTAGGATCTTGAAGATCATCTATTCAGAGAAGAGTAGGCTTATCTAATTCATTCAAGTAGTCAGTGTTTGCCAAGGGTTCTCATCTCTGGGGTTATCCAGCAAGAAGTCCTCAAAAGCAGGAATTGTCTATGAGGCTCCTTTTCTATGGAACAACTTGTCTCTGAAGGCATAGATGGCCCTTTCCCTCACTGATATTCCAAAAACATGTTAAGACTTGCTCATGTTGAAAGGCCACTGGAAAGCGGATGAAGTAATTTATGGGCGCAGATTTTATGTTATGCCCTATCTATTTTAGAAGCATCTATATATTACTCTGTTATTATTGAATTATTTTATTCTTATGGTGCATATTGCTGATCATTTAGAGCAGGAGTGTCAAACCTGCATTGTCACAGCAGCATCACATGATGTATCAGGACTTTTTTCTCCCTTTGCTAAACTGGGCATGGGTGTGGCCAGTGCGTGATGTATCCAGCCCATGGGCCGCGAGTTTGATAGCCCTGATTTAGAGTCATCTAAACTGAAAGAATATAAAAGGGTCCATAATGAAAACACGAGAAAGGACTTGATCAGACAAGAGGCTCATCTAATCCCGCATTCTGGCAAACCATATGCATACGGAGAGCTCACGAGCAAGATTTGGAGAGCAAAAGCTTTCTTCCATAATTGCTACCTTTCAATTGGCAAGTTGGTTGTATTGTTTTTCATTCTGAGGCCCGTGTGCAACCACTACTAAGGCACTTTGCTGCTACTGAAAGCCAAACTAATAAGAATGGCTTGATGTACGTGCTCCTGCCAACCTCTGTTCTCTTTTTCAACCAAATTCCATTTCTTGTTACCTTTGTGCAACAAAATGAATTAGTTTAATACAGTACCAGGGAAGAGCTCTGACAGCCCATGTTTTGAAGACAATTACAAAAAGGGAAAAGGGAAATAAAAATATACCAAAGAACATTTTCTAAAGCATGTGGGTTGTTTGGTCTCCTTAGTATTCTATTCTAATTGATTTAGCTTTATAGCTATAGCATGCAGTTTGATATTTGTGCCTTAGAAGAGGACAAATACATCTAGGAATCACAGGAGGTGGGCAGAGCAGGGGAAATACCCCGATCAATGATCATTGATGGTCTCAGTCCTGCACTGCAACAGCTGCACTGCAACAACAAGGTTGTAGAGGGTTATCCCATCGTTCATCTTTCCTATATATTTTCTCATTGTATAATCCTAGGAACCGGACTGCATAGATCAGCAGAACTGCAGTAGTATGAATGAAATCTAATTGTCCTCTAATTCATGAACTGAAATTATAGTGGAAGTAATATTCTGCTGAAAAATTTTTGTACTGTTGAGATAGCTAAGACATGTATTTGTGTTTGGATAATGAGAATTGGGTCAAATGTTTCCTTCAGTAATGAACTGATTTGAACTCTGAGTTATTGACTCAAAAGGATTAGAAACAATTCCACACTACTTCTGCCAAAATCTTATATTGTACCTTTAGTGTCTTCATCTTCAATGGTGGTATTTGTACTCTCTGAAGATTCCTGGACCAGAAAAGAAAAAAAAAACAAAAGCAAAATATTGGAGCAAAGTAAAACTATTTCAACTTTGTTTTAGAACTGTTTGTTAACCTTTCATTAAGGTTTTACCCAAACAGCATCAAACACTGAAAAGAAACAAAAACCAGATAAGTATCAGTACAGGTCAATAATTGCAGCTCTTCCTTTGTATCTGTAACATTTTCCCTGACTTCTATCCAAAACTTACAAAACTAAGCAGGACATCCGACTGAATTATGATGTAAGAACTTAATCGCCTTCCTTGCAATTGTCTACCATCATAAAGAAGACCAATCAGTATAGCAGGAATGAAGGTCCCGAAATCTCCTATCGTTAGGAGGAATAAGAGGGCTGTGTAGAAGTGAAAGACGGTATGTACAAATTAACAGGAGGGAACTAGGATGAGGGAGAGAGGGAGACTGTGCAGGAGTGAAAGAGGCCACACTGAGTGCATAGTAAAGAAAGAAATGTACAGTAAAACAAAGAGGGTTTCTAAGACCCACACAGACCATCAAAGCCTGACACACACTTTCTTCCATAAACAGCCAAGTGGTACACAAATTAACATGGAGAAAGGGGAGCTATTTACTCTCCAGCATTATCAACGAGACAGCTCTGGTAGCTATACTAGGATTACTCATTCATCCCACCAGAGACTTTTTTTTTTCATATCTCGGTCTCAGACAACAAATTGACCAAGCTTCATCAGCTGTCTGATTGCTTGTGACTGCACAGTTCCAGCAGAGCCATATTAGATAGTCTTTTCCTTCATGTCTCCTTGGATGGAGGTAGTCTGCACATCTGCTAAATGATAAGCACCATTGAAAACCTTTCCCTAGAAATTCAAATTAGGTTCTCAGTGCTCTTCGGTGGGCTTCAGCTTCTTTTTGTGCCATCCATTCCTGTTTAATGGGATTTGTAGGGGAGATGCTGCACCGAAGAGGTTCAACCTTCAACCCAACCCTCTATGCTTTCTAAGAACAGGAATGGTTGGAAGACGTTGAGAGGCCCAACATTATCAGCATTGAGGAAGACAAAGGACACTCACCATTAACTGAACGCTGGAACTGGACTTTCTTTTCTGGAAAAACAAGGAGAAGAGATGGGACAAGAAGAGACACAGAGTGAGAAAGAAAGAAGTGAGCAGAACATGGGATGCCAAGGAACCTGGGACACTTGTGGTGATCCCTCTAAGAAGATAGGTTTTCTTGTGGGTAAGCCTGATGCTTAAATGAAGAGTTCCATGTCTTCAATAAAGACAGAACAACCATTGTACACAGCATGCTAGCCTAAAATTTCCCGCACAAGGAGCAATTCAATCAACATGGTCCAATTCGCACCCTGAGTGCTACTCATCTTTGCTGCCTATGAATCTTACCCTAACGCATCCTTGACATCTAATTCTCAATTTAGTTCATTTCTTATCCAAGCCAAAGCAAATATTTCCAAGTGGAAATTTTCCAAGCTGAATACACGTTAGATAGCAGACTAAAACTTGCCAAGAGGAAAGATTGTAATCCTGCTAGTAGAATAGGCAAAAATTGTTCATTTAGAATAAGAAGATAAGCTAGAAGGAATTCAAATAACCCTCTAACTCAACTTAGTGAGGCGGGCATGTTACAACACCAATATCTGAACCTTTCTTAAATAATTGCTGAAGTGCTGAAAGCCTCTTACTTTACTAACTTAAAACTACACTTGATGCAACTGAAATTCATTGCTTCACAAAATGATTAATGGGTGTACTCTTCTAAAAACACATTTACAGAGTATTTTGCATGGATACGTGAAGCATATCTGATCCCACACAGTCACTTTTCAAGATGCCCACATTATGCATTTGCATTGACTACCAGGTAGCAAAACAGTAGGTTTGACGTAGGCCGTAGTGACAGTGGAGTACGGGATACAATTTTGCCTGGAGACAAATTCTCCCAAGAGGAAAACCTGGAAACTGGACTTTAATGATGACAAAGTACTTTCATTCCCACTAAAAAGAAGAGGATTGCTAAGCTTTTTATTTGGAAACAAAAATAATAAATAGATGCTATTCATATCATGTCTGCTTCTTTCCTAGATTTCTGCAAAGTGCAGTAATCATTAACCTTATGTAGGAATGTGTTAACACATGTTAGTCATCCTCATTTTAAAAAAAAATTCTAAAACTGTAGATTTTTTCTATATGGTTAATGCTTAATTGCAAAAAGTACACACTCTAATTACAATCTAAGGAGCAGAGATTATATTTCATATATTTCGTATAACCTCAGAATGGCATAAAAAATCACCCATATGCTAAATGGTGAAAATCAGCCTCTCGTTAACTGCAGACATGGACTCATGTTGCACCATAAATTAGCACTTTGCATATTAAGAGCAGAAATCCTAGAAATAACCCAAGAAATATAATTTAAAACTTTGCCTTTAATTCATGATGAAATTACTTCACACTGCACACTGGAAGGGAATCAACCTGCTATATTTCAGAAGTTCAATGAACACTCAGAAATGTTTTGAAGTTCCCTCTTACTTATCATCATTACTATCCAGTTTGGGGTTTTGTACTCTGCTTTGCTTTGGCAGCAATCCCAGCAATTCTTGTGAGCAAGGACAAGGTAGAAAGTATTGCCCTTCCAAAAGGATGTAGCATCTCAGCATTTCAGATAGTGGGTTCAGCTGAGCACTTCAGGTGTTTCACACGGCTCTTAGAAACTGGTTTCAAATGTGAGTATTGCAAATTAAATTATGATATGCTTCAAATCATATGGGTAAAGATAGCAATTTCTGCCTATTGGCATCTGGGATCCTCATTCTCTTCTATCATCTATGTATAGCATATCTTTTTTTTAAACGATTGCTTCACAACTTTCCTCTGAAAATTAAAAAAAAAGAAAAAGGAGTACAGATCTTACTATCTACAGTGGATCTAGCTAGGCTATGATCTATGGTAATTCCATTGAAAACCTAGTAAAAGATACAGTAGGAAATCTTACTGGACAATAATTATAAAGGTAATCAGACATAACACGATGCAACACAAAAGCAGTGGCCTCATTTAAGTAGGACAAACATACAGTAAAAGAACACAGTACAGGGAAGTGAACTTAGTCATTTAGAACATAGGATGTGACATGGTGGAGTGCAGTGATTGCATTAATTCAGTGTGTGGAGATGTGATTCTGAATGGGACAGTGAATGTTATTGTGTAGCCGCTGATTAAAAAGAAGTTTTTTTTTTTTTAATGAGCTGTTGTTATATCCAAACAAGAATATCTATCTTTCTAAAATGGACTATTCATGGAAAGAATCCTACTTAAAGTTTAAAACATTTCCTTTTTGGGAGCAGTTTATCAAACCATGGATTTTATTAGAAAAATACAGAAATCTTGTGGCCATGAATCTGACATTTGTGCCTTGAAACAAAACGAGTAAAAACTCCTCCGCTGCACACAGAAATAAGAGGGGGGAAAGTACAAGAATATATCAGTAAGCTGGTTTAACTATTGTAAAGGAAGAAATTGATTCTTTGGGTTAGTTTCTGAGAGGAATTAACAGTGAGAGCACCAGGAAAGGCTGTTAGTACTAGGAACAGCCAGCTGCCTCAGCATAAAAATATATATCTTGGCCTGACACTCCTGTAGTCAGAATCTCCAAGGCATATATATGGTCATTCTCTGACACTGCATTCCTTTCCACACCCTCAAACCACCATCAAGTCACCATCTGAACTGTGAAAGGGTTGCCAGATACCTTTCCAGAAAATTCCAGTTTGGTTTCCAGAAAATAGAACAGTTATAATGTCAGTGCACAGCTACATTACACTCTTTTCCAACTCAAATACTTTGGGGCTGAGCAATGGAAGTAGTATTACTGCTAAAAAGAGAAAAGTTGTTCATGCTTGATCCACTTCTCAGTAAAGTCATGAACCAGCTTTCAAAGTGTCAATGGCCTTACAAAAGCCAAAGACTTAGAGGCATTGTTCCTGGATTTACTACCTTCTCCTTAGACCCAAGGGTGACAACAACCTTGAATTCTTTAATCTATCTCAGGTTTCCAAAATTCCTTTATCATATTAATGTAGTAGAGTGTAATTTTCTTAAAAAATAACAACAAACTATTCAGGTAAAAAAAAAGAGAGAGAGAGAGAGAGAACAGCTGGGATTCTTACCACTGCTCAAAACCTAAGCGAGGAGCAAAATACTGTATCTAACAGATCTTGCTAAATCAAATCACCATGCACTTTCTCCACTGGCCATCTTGGCTGGGACCACTGGGAATTGTGGTATTTTTAATCCCAATTTTAAACTAACTTCCTATTTCTCTTTTTAGGCTCTCCTGTGACAGCCCTTACATGGCAGTAGAAATGCCAGAGGCAGTATAGAATACAGCTGTCATATTGATCTGGGATATTTGCAAAGTGGTAAGGGCTCCTCCTTCAAAATCTTCCTTTGCTTAGAAAGATAATTCATTAGGAACTAATATTTAAGGGGATCAAGAGGAATTCACACTTGGGTACATTGTGAGATTATACAGAGCCACATAAATATTCTGGGATATTAAATACCGTAGGGGGAATTGTGAATTACAGTTCTACAAGAAGGCGGTATCACTATAACTTCTGAAAACTTAAATCAGTTCTGAGCCTAGATTATTTCTAAGTAATCACATAATTATCTGATAATATTGAAATGTAGAAGATTAGAAGATAGGCACAAAGTTTTCTCCAATTTATAAAAGTAAGTAAGAATGGAAAGAGAATTGTTAGAATATATTTCTCAGCCTCGATGAGCAGGTCAAAATGTTGCTTAGTTCTCTATTATTGTCTTTTCACAATTCTGCTCTCTAATTCTTTTTTTTTTTACATTTATTTTGGTATGGATTAAGTAAGCAATGAGGATAAACTGAGGCAACCGTTACTATATTTAAGCTTTACAAGATATAAACTTTTTTCTCCTTCAGTTGTATTTTCTGTAGAAAAGGCAAGAATGGGAAAAATGTGTCTAAAAATTGAGAAACACATGAAACAGAAGATCTTGGGCCACGCTGGGACCCACTACTAGAAAAGACATCCAAGTGTATTTTTCATCTTGCAGGATCCAGAAATGAAGAGGACTTACCTTCACACCATCATTCTTCTTGTTGCCACCACTTTTCCCTCCTGTGGAGAAAAGGTACCAGGTCAAGAGGCATAAGCATGATACCAGAGTTAGAAGTGTGAGAATCAGCAACATGAGGAGAACTGTCTAAGAGCAGGAGACAAGGGAACTGAAAACCACACAATCAGTGCTGCAGCATTCTCTGATAATAATCCAGCAGTCGGAAGGAAGTCTCTCAGAAACCCACAAAGCTTGCAAACTGGATTACTATGATCCTTCCAATTGAACAAAACAAACCCCAGCCACTTATAGTCATGTATTCCCAAGTTTTTGAAGAAGTCAAAGCAGAGCCCAGCAATGTTGGCGAACCGAAGGAGCATTCTCTGTGAAGTTCATTTATTCCTTCTTGAAAGGACTAGAGATCTTCCCACCATGTGGCCATAACGATTTAGTGTTCTCTTCGAAACCACTCCACTTTCTAAGTTTGCTGGTCTCACTTTTTTCTTAGATCGGTTCAGGAATGGTTCAACACAACTGTAGATAAGTGTTCTCTTGCCTGCCTGCTTTTCTCACTCTCAGGCTTTCCTGCTAATTTTAGTCCCCCATGCTGGTGGAGATCACGTGCTGCAATTATGACATCCTGACAGCTGCAGCCCACATTTTGACAATGATAAAAAACAGGCCCCTTCTTTTCTACCCTGTTTCTATTGCCATTGCAGACCTAGATTACTATATTTGGTTCACACTGGATAGAAAGTTCATACTGGTGGGTTTTTTTTTTTTTTTTTTTAGTCTTTGTGATAAACTTGTATCATTTCCAGTTTTCTCAGCCAATTAACCTTTCCACAGCTCCAGGTTTTGTTTTTTTAAAACTTGTTTCCTTAGATTGTTAAGATCTAAATCCTCTCTTATTTCCCAAGTTGTTGTGATGCTTTTCTCGTGATCTTTTTAAATGCTCTTATTCCATGAAATACATGTCTATTGCACAATCTTCTAAGTGTATTATATTTTTCTACAACTTGGGATTTTAAAAAATTCTGCAATGCATTTTCCACTTGCTGAAATTCTTAACTGCTCGGGTTTAACAAATTACATATTGTCACATGTAAATACCACCTATGTATACTTTATTACATGAGCTTATATGCAAAAGCAACAGCCAATTATGGTTTTGCATCTAACAGTTCCGACAGTGACACATATACTGTATATGAGACTGTACATATTGTAATTTCCTAAACAGAAATCTGTTTGTTGTGGGGGGGAACCCTGAAATAGCCTTAATGTCATAATGTCTGTTCATAACAATTGTTCCTTCCAAAAAGGGTATCTGTCCCAATCAATCAAGTTCTAAAAATGTAAGGGAGACTTGTTAGAGCAGAGCAAATGTTTCTCTGGTTCAGCATTTTTTTTACAATATGTTTCTTACAATAATTGAGATGACTCTGGGGAATCCAGAAGACTTAAGGATGGTAAATTGTTCAGGGGCTCTAAACCAGGGGTCAGCAACCTGCGGCTCCAGAGCCGCATGTGACTCTTTCACCCCTCTGCTGCGGCTCCCTATCACTCAAAATATGCGTCACAACCGCCAAAATGTGACACCCTCCAGCTGATTTATTGAGCTTTTTAACCCCCTGGTAGGCCAACCATGGAGAAAAGAAAAGAAAAGAAAAGAAAAGTTTCAGAAGAAAACAGAATGTTTAATTCAACTACATATGCCAGTTTTGTGGCTGCTCAAGAAATAGTTGGCACGGGAAGGGTTTTGTGGCTCCCGGTGTCTTCTTTTCTGTGGGAAATGGGTCCAAATGGCTCTTTGAGTGTTTAAGGTTGCAGACCCCTGCTCTAAACCTATACTCTGGGTATAGCATAAGTATAATCCTCCATACATTTTTCTATTTCTCTTTTAAAGTCATCATTTTATTACTTTCCAAATACAATATTGATCAAAAGATCCCACTTATTTCTTGTGGATCCATTTTTCTTCATGTGAAATTTCAGCAAATAGAAGCTGTTTTTAGAAGATTCCCCGTAAATTCAAGATTCTTTTGGAAAATTCCATAGAACTGCCTTATTTTCCTGAATGATGATTTTTAAAACTTATTTCTAGTTTATATCATTATGAAAAAGTAAAAAGTTGAGGGTAGATGTTAATGCCTTATTTTACTGCACCAAAGGAGTTGGAAGTCAATGCCTTTTTTCCCCCTTGCTCACTATCCACTTCCCTTTTTCTTTCCCTAATTTCCCTAATATTTACTTTTGTATTCTCTTTATATGTCATATTACAAATTAATAAAAAAATTATAATAGATTACTTCTATGCAATTCTTATGCTGGAAGGAAATATTTTTATCCTAATACATGTATTCTAGAATGATATTATTATTATTATTATTATTATTATTATTATTATTATTATTATTATTTAATCTTTAGTGAGATTCACAGCCTTTGAGGCTGGTTAATAGCTCAGCAGCTCGAGTCCTAACCAAGGACCTAGGAACTGTTAAGGTATCGTCAGAGGATGTAAGCTGTTCCGAGTAAGGTGGTTTTTTGTAGAGTCAAAATGTTCAAGTCCGGAAAATTTAGAATTTCTAAATAGCGGGTAGTCCTTTGGGTATTGCTCCAAGGGCTCCTTTTATATTATTATTATTTATTATATAAATAATATATAAATATTATTATTATTATTATTATTATTATTATTATTATTATTATTATTATTTGTTAATCTTTAGTGAGATTCACAGCCTTTGAGGCTGGTTAATAGCTCAGCAGCTCGAGTCCTAACCAAGGACCTAGGAACTGTTAAGGTATCGCCAGAGGATGTAAGCTGTTCTGAGTAAGGTGGTTTTTTGTAGAGTCAAAATGTTCAAGTCCGGCAAATTTAGAATTTCTAAATAGCAGGATAGCCATTATTATTATTATTATTATTATTATTATTATTATTATTATTACTATTATTACTACTACTACTACTACTACTACTACTACTACTACTCCTTAAAGAGCTTCATCTCACAGGATGGTGTATTCTGGGGCAAACCCCCTTTGATTAGTAGCCATGCTACCCAACATTTCTCACAGAATAGTGTAAAACGAACTTTCTATTATCTAACCTTCTATTAATAAATAATTGTGATGGTTTGAATGCCCTGTTGTTAGGGATAGGAACTTGATTGATTTGTTTATCACAGCCTTTCTATCAATGTGCAAAAAAAGTATTTTTGCATTTTATCGTCACTTAATAATCCAGAGAAAATAGTCAATAACTATTTATTAATATGACATGCTAGAAGAAAGATGCTAGTGCCTGAATTAATCTCCCTGGTGTCTATCTGTATGAGTCAGTATGCAAACCAGACTTAGGTTACATCCACACATCTATGTTCCTTCTTATCCTGGGTCCTTTCTTAAGTCTTGCTATCTCCACAGCATGTCGCATAAGGTTTCTGCCATTGCCCCTACAGCACACATTTCTGTAGTAAAAGCTGTAATTTTGGTTTCCTTGATTGCATCCCAGTCCTACCCAACACTAACCTGCATTTGAAAATTGGCACAGGCAATACTCTGGTTAAGCCATGACCAAGCATTTCCATTGCCTCATTGATCCATTGGACTTATTTTTTAATTCTTTAAAGTTATGGATCAATCAGTCAACTTATCAACCACTAGATGACAGAAAAAGTCATTCTGTCTAGTTTTTTTTTTTTAAATGGCTCCCCTCCATCAGTCATCTAGATTTGCACTGTTGCTGGATCAGTGCTGGAGAAGAACTAGATTTTGAGCAAGGGGGTAAGCTGTGGGGATTGGTGTGGGAGCTATAAACTACCCTAAGATTACAAGAGAAGAGGATGTATGGAGCCAAGGCTCCTGATACTGGTAATTAGGAAGGGCTTCCCCTGCCAGGCTATCCAGATTACAGAATATTAAAGACAAATATTTTCAATTACATTTCCAGTTACTTGCTTTAAAGGAGGATCGTTTTCAGGACCAGGACCAGGTCTCTAAGTCAACCAATGGATAGATGATTGACCCATTTAAAAAAGAAACAAACAAGCTGGATTTCAATCTCCCTCATAGCCTGAGGGTAGAAGATCAGTCAGGAATTGGGATGGATGGTGATTTTTCCACAGGAAGGTCACAGAACCAGTTGGAGCCAGTGGTTTTCTAATGCTACATTTCTTTGTCTATGGAGATTCTGATTCATCCAGGTCATCATTGTCCCAAAGGTGCTTTTCAGAAGGCAACTGGACTTCCTCAGGTATTTTGTTTTGGGTTTTTTTAAGGTTTTTTTTCTTTGGAAACATTTCATTTCTCATCCAAGAAGCTTCTTCAGAACTGCCTTTTGAAAAACTCCATTTATTTCTGGTAAGATCTGACAGGGTCAGAATGTTCTAGATTCTATTGCTCAGCCAATGTCACTTGATGGGACCCAGGGTATAATCTTTCTGTCATCCTTTGGACCAGCATTCCTCCCAAGATTCAGTTGATCCAGTTCTATCTTGCCTTTGAAAGGCAGTAACCTTAATTCTTTCCCCAGCCACTGAGTCACAGAATAACATGATCCCACAGGATGAATCTTTCCAAGCATCTTATGGTCTTATGTTTTTATGTTTTATGTTTATTATTTGTTTCTGTCTTATTATATATGTGTATATATTTATTGCTGTTTATTGATGATGTATGCTGCTCTGAGTCATGTGCTAAGTGGATGGCTATATAAATCAAATAATCAGAATGGAAGAAGTCATTTTAGGCCACCTCTTCTATGGCATCAACGTACCCAACTCATGGAGATGGGATAAGAGGGAAGACATTACTTTCAGAATGGAACACTTAAAGCTATCCCTTATCTGCCTCAGTTGTGGTTGGATGATAGAGGCAATGATATGTAGATATGTCCTTTGGAAATGATTAGTTGATGTTCCTCAAGCTATGTTGATGAGCTGTTAATCCAAGGGAGTTTACATTTATCACACTCTGTGAATTGGGGCCTGAGCTATAATTAATTACAGTGGCTTTTCAGCTTTAAGTGAAGAAAAGGGTATGGGGGTGGGTTACTGAAGGAAAAATTATTTGTATTGTTTAGGAATACTATACTGCATAAAAGAATCTTTCTTTTACAAAATTATAAGGAATTAATCTTAAGTAGCCAACATCTTCAGTACTACCTCCTGCAGAGCTACAGAATGTGCAGATTGTATTAAATGTCCTCATGGATTCTTCTGCCAAAGAAACTCTTTCTTACTTCCACATTCAAATGGGAACTTTTAGGGGTATTTTTAAAATACAGTAAGGGAAATAGGTGATCAGATCATTTGCTAGATTGGTGGTACATTTAAGTCACAGTCCAAGAATATACATACTGTAACGTAAGATCTTCTGACCTTTCTCCTCAGGTCACCACTATCAGGTGTGGGTTACAACATAAATTTATTTTTTTTTTCCTCTCTCTTTCTTGTATGAACATTTCATCAAACATAAAAAAAAAAAAGTCATTTCGGAATCACATAAAAATGTCCAAACCTGCTTGTGGAAGTCTTAGTGCAGCAACCAGCCATAGTTTCTAACCAAAGTTAGTAGCCAATAAGTGACGAGGTAGCAAGTAAATAGAGTTGGGTTACCTACCAGAAAAATTACGGGTTGCTAGCATTGTAGTGAGGATTGCTCCCTGGAACACACAAAAGACAAAAAGGAAAAAAGGGGAAACAGGACACAATGTTGGATTTAGAATCAGGGCTATCCCTCCTCCCCCCTCCCGCCCACTCTAATATCTTCTTTTTCTTAAAAACATCCCATGGAAAATGGAGCTGGCTGAGCTACAAGGGGAATGTACCTTTGGCCCTGTTTCAGGGCAGGATGAATATAGTTCAGGGGAGATATTAATAGAAACAGCAAACAGTTTGCAGAAATCAAGTCACTGGATATTAGCTCAGGGATTTTTAACTGCAAGTTTCGAAATGGTGGACACAAAGTTTATTATAGCCATCTTATATAGAGATTAAAAAGCTTTCCTTCCAATGTTAATGAAACTCCATTCTCCAGTAAACAAGTAACACTTGAACTCTGATGGGATCAGAGTAACTGATAAATGTCTTGCTGTATTAAAGAGGATTTCCTACAGTATCCCAAGTGTAATCTCAAATATGCCATCTATCTTTGAGACATTCAACAGATTAAAAATCTTCGGATGCATCAGTCATTTGTCTCAGGTCATAGAACAGAAGAAATTATCCTAACGAACAACCAATCCCTCACCCTTCCATATTCAGTGTTGTGGTAAAACGCACGATTGCACTATAATGCCCCAAACTCATTCCACTTTCAGCATTAAAAACAAAAGCATTTGGGCATGCTGACAAAGATACATCTGTAGCATATATTTCTCCTCCATTTCAATTTAGCAGCTCTAAATAAAAGCTACCACAATTACCACTAGTATATTATTACGACACAGAGCCCTCAAGAATATTGTCCCATAGATCAGTCTCATCACATCCATTTGATAGGGGGGAAAGACTTCAATGCATTACCGAAGTAACATAGCCATTCTCTGTGAGTCAATAAAATAATTTATTATAGGTGCCTGATTTGCCATAGCCCAGCATTTTATTTTAAAGTCACATACTTCCTGTTTAGCTTTTACAGAAAAAAAGCAAGATATATTTGCACTGAATAAAAGCTGAATTAGCATAAGAATGCAATATTTACACCTCTGTTATTCTAGCTATGGATAGATTTGAAATTGTCCATCAAAATATAATTTTGGGGCATAGGATAAAAAGGTCAAATGGAGCTGTGTCTTTACTGCTTACTGACTGTCTTCCCTTCTCCTCTGCATTTCTTTTCATTTTGTATTACTGTATTTTCATTGTTTATTTTATTGTTTTACTATTCTATTACTGTTTACACTTCCTGTCATTCCTGTGTTTTTACTGTCATAAGCCTCTTAGAGTAGCCCAGCAGCAAGATAGGCAGCAATTGAATAATAATAATAATAATAATAATAATAATAATAATAATAATAGGTACTTGGTTGATACCTAGGAGGCTGGCAGCAACCCATATCAACCATTAGCACCAGTCAATGGTATTTGTAATGCATTTTTGAATGTTCAGTTGACTAAGTTTCATGTTTAATGAATAAAGTAAATAATAATAATAATAATAATCCAGTGACATACCTCTAATACCATAAAACCTCAACATCTGCCTGTCTCAAGTCCTTGGGAAGGACTCAATAGGTGTATAAAAATGCCAAATGCAGTCTGAATATCTGGCTGACTATGTGACAATCCACAGTTTCTCAATATTTCAATCAAGTGTATGAGCTAGTGAGAAATTACATTAGCAGAATCAACAGATTTCGGTATAAAAAGCCAACACAGATCGCTATCTATAACTTAGCCAGTAATTTTGTTAGTGTCCAGCCCAAAGGCAAGAAATCTGCAAGAGTTCATAGAATGTATGTGTAGAAATAATCCAAGAAAACATTGAATCTAGAAACTGATAATGATATTACTGCTAAGTCTCCTAACTGAACCTTTTCCTACCCACAGCAGCATCCAGCTGAGTGAAAAGTAGTCTAAAAATGGCAAAGGCAGACCTTTGAAGAATGCAATTTATCTTGAATTCCATTGAATATCAGTTTTCAGAAATCTCCCAAGAAGTGATAATATTTACTTTTAAGATTTTAGTTAAAAGTTTCAGGTTAATAGGGTTATTTCCTGACTAGTGATCTAAAGTAGTTTAATAACATCACCCAGTCACTGTTCATGTAATATAAAGTCTGCCCTCCTTATTTTAGCAAAATAATGGCCTGGAAAACTTTTAAATCTCTATAAAATGTTCACCCAGTGGGGAAATGACCAAATGTTAGCTTTTCAAATTCAGATGAACAAGATCACGTGGGTAAGAACTTTTGAAAGAACCACAGTGAAACTCATAATTATTTTTCTGTCTCAACTAATGGCCCTGGCATTAATACTGTCCGGAACAGATCTAGCTCATGTATAGAAACTAATTTAGTTATACAAATAGAAATATAGTCCCGTCTAAAACCCTTCTTTTGTCTGTCTTTTCCTCTTTGGTGATTGTATATGTGTGTGTAAAGAATATGATGAGTGATGAGAAAATATAAAAAATTACCCATTACAGGTGATGTCATCTGGATCTGTAGAATATAAATAAATAGAGACCCGCAAGAAGCCTAATCTGGAGCCAGGTCTTGAAAGATGTAGAACATGAACACGGGGAACAAATGAACATGGAAACTTCCAATTAAGTAAGCAGGGAAGCACCATGTCCCATAATTACCTTTAACTTTCTTCTGGCATTGAATTTCTTCAAGCAGTCAACAGTCTCCTGTCTGTGCATGCAAGAAGCCACAGTGGAACGGTGCTAAAAGATATAAAGAAAGCATGCTTAGAAATGGAAATGGATACATAACCCTTCTTTATTTTAGAAACCTGAACTTGTATTAGAAGCTGTGCTTCTTTGTGTGATTGTAAATATGATCTATGAAACAGGATTGCCTTTTGTTCTTCAGTTCCACACTGTTGTTGTAACTGAAAGACATTACAAGCTGGCTTTTCTGCAGAGACTGAAATATATTGGTGATATGAAGAAGACAGTGATTAAAGGACTTGGTTTGTGGGGGCAATAAGCTGACTTTATATAAATTAAAACACCACTGGGGGCAGGGGGAAGCCCAACTAAGCAGGTATATACAAAAGTATGAAGGCTATTGCTTAAAGCATTGTAAGCTGCCCTGAGTCTCTGGAGAAGGGCGGCATATAAATCGAACTAATAAATAAATAAATAAATAAATAGATAAATAAATAAATAAATAAATACATACATACATACATACATACATACACCCTCCCCTGCCTCTACTAAGACAACCTGTTGCAGAATGCTGCTCCCCATTAATGTTGCAAAAAGATTCAACATTTAGCCCAACTAGATTTTTTTTTTAAAAGGAGTAATGGAATATCATCTTGACTGATCTCATGTGCTTTTAAAATTTTTCTCCATAGTTTTGGATATTCTCTGCCAGGCAGGTATAATTTTTCCTCCCAACAATAACCTGTTGTTGTGGTCAAGAGCCATACTTAAAAAATAGTGTGGGAAGTTCAGGATAAAGAGGTAGATGGGGTTAGGACAAAAATGGAGTTTTCTTTAAGAAATTAATTTTAAATTGAATTAAAATCAGCATGATCATTACTTCTTCCTTTTTGCAAACTTAAGTTCTACAATGTTTATTTATTCAATGTGTACCCTGTGTCAACTCCCAAAGACTCAGGGCAGTTCAGAGAGCAACTTTCTCAGGAATTCAAAAGGAAACTTGAAAGGTTTTGGAGGGCTTGAATGAAAGGATTTAGAAGGCCCTGGGTTTTGATGTTGCAGAGCCCCACCTTCCACTTTAAAATGGGAGAGCACTGTCACCTGGAGATTATTATCAAAATCCAAGCAGCTACTAAGAAAACTATGATTCACTTTGCACTTACCGATATCCATGGATGCTTCAGAGCTTCTGCTGCTGTGATACGTTTGGATGGGTTGATTGTTAACATTTTATTGATGAGGTCTTTTGCTTCAGGAGTAACGGTATCCCACTCAGGAGAAGGAAACTGTAAGTACAAGAAGATAAAACCCCTCATTCTCTCTTCTGCAGGAAAGAATTAAGACACAATATATATCTCTGAGACAGTAATTGTATCAAAAGCCCAAAATGATTCGTAGTCCAAGTATTAAGTACATATTCTGTATACACACATTGTCAAAGGGGAAAAAAAAGCCTAGATGTATGTATTTTTATCTTAATTAGCTTTGCGTTTTTGTTGTTCTTTATTTTTTGTCATTATTTTAAAAGCAATAAAAACGAATTAGAAATTCAAGTCATGTATGAGTTTTCACTTGGTATGTTGCTGACTAGGGGGAAATTAGTACAACAGTTAAATGCAGTACAAAAATATTTATTTATTTATATTTCATATTTCTTAACTGCCCATCTCCATTTTGCCCATTCACCAATTTCAAGATGAGTTGAAAGGGTCTTTTAAAAAACAAATAAAGGTATTAGGTTGGTCCACATTGCAGAGAATGCATTCCAAGGGGCTGAGGTTCAATCATGCATTATTATTTCAGAAGGGGCCATAGGAATTACAGGCAAACATTTTTACAAGTTCTCAGGAAGTGTGGAAGTTCAATCAGAAAACTATAAAGCTTTGAGGTTAGCCTATGTCTGTGTTAGTGTGCGACGTGCATGCACGCTTTCGAGTCAGTTTTTTTACTCCTGGTGACTCCCTGGATAAGTTTGTGCAGTATGTTCCAAACTAGACAGAAATAACAGATCCATACAGAGGGTGTTACTCTATTTAAATCTGGTGGTTATTAACTTGGCCACTGTTACTCTAAAGTCACTATCTTCAGAAAGACAAATATGGTTGGTATATTTCCTGGAGCTCATCAAAGGCATATTTGGCCTTGCTTTAATCTTGAAAAACAGAGAGTGATTCAGGTCTAGAATAGGGACCTCATGTTGAGCTCTTCTCTCTGGTCTGGGCCCAGTTTCAAAAAATTATAACCCTCACCTAGCCCATTACTAACTGCAAGAAGGCATTCAGGAGGGCCATTCCATTTCCTAAAGACATCAAGGAGAAAGAGTACCATCAACATACCAAAGCATCCAGCTTCAACTCTCTTGTTTATTTCCCTCCAGCTACTTCTTCTAGATGTTGAAAAGCATAAGATACTGTACATAATGGAGTTCTGGAGGATACCATATCACAGCTTCTATTTTGAGGATGCAGCATTATCTGAAATCTATCTGAGAGAGCTAGCAATAGGTCCACTGCAAAGTTGTGCTTCCTATTCATAAATTTCTCAGATGATCTAGAAGATATCAAGACCCACTGAGATGTCAATGAGAACTGATGGAGTCATGCTCCATCTATCGATCCCTAGATAAAAAATCATCATCAGGCAGACCAAAATTACCTGAAGCCCATCATCAAAGCAGTTTGAAATGGGATAAGATAATTTATGGAGATTCTCAATCATCCAGGTCATGGTTGTCCAAAAGGATTTTTTTTATAAGCAACTGGACTTTCTTATTATTTTTCCATTAAAAATGTGTCAATTCTCATCCAAGAAGCTTCTTCAGTTCTGATTGAATTGTGGGGAATGGAAAGATTTATATTCTTTGCAGTCATCTGGTTGTTAGCACTCTGAGGTCAGTTGTTACTCTCTGAGGGTCATTGAGGCCACTTGGGGGTTTATCTGTACTCTCAGGGTGACCTGAATCAGAGTGCAAATGGGTGTGGAACTTTCTTGAGATGCTGAAAGGATTGTGTGGGTAGATAGGTGGTGTTGTATCCCTTCCCCTCTGTTGAAAGAGGACTGTACAATTTTAATATGGATGGCCACTCTTCAAAAGGTCATTATTTTGAAGACAGCAAAGTCCACATTCTGGACAGAGATACCACTAGTTTGAAAGAGGGGTCAAAGAGGTCATTTTACCAACCTAAACTCCCCCCTAAAAAGAAAGAAAACTCCCCACAGAGTCAACAGATTTGTTTGATACAGAGCTGCAATAGGAAGGAAAAATCGCCCCATCTCACGCAGAGAGATCATGTTCCAGCAGATGCTCCATTGTTCATAAACTCTCCTTGTTGCTATTCCTTCTTTACTATAATCTCATGCATCCCCTTTTATAGATACAATAAAAACAGTCACTTTTATTTTTCTGTTGTTTTGTAATTGTTTTATCCTGTTTTCCCCAAAATAAGACATCCCCTGATAATAAGCCCAATCGGGCTTTTGAGTGCATGGCAACAAGGTCACGCACTTATTTCAGGGTTAAAAAAAATATATAAGACAGGATCTTATTTTTGGGGAAACACAGTACTCATATTAAGATAAAGGTAAAGGTTCCCCTCACACATATGTGCTAGTCATTCCCGACTCTAGGGGGCGATATTAATCTCCGTTTCAAAGCTGAAGAGACAGCGCTGTCCGAAGACGTCTCCATGGTCATGTGGCCACCAAAGGCGCACGGAATGCTGTTACCTTCCCACCAAAGGTGGTCCCTATTTTTCTACTTGCATTTTTATGTGCTTTCAAACTGCTAGGTTGGCAGAAGCTGGAACAAGTAACGGGAGCTCACCCTGGCACTAGGGATTCGAACCGCTGAACTGCCGACTTTTCGATTGACAAGCTCAACATCTTAGCCACTGAGCCACTGCATCCCTTAATTTACTCATATTGTAGACCTTTAAATCGGCATTTGTTCTACATAAGCTGCTGAGAGACTTTCCTGATGAAGGTGGCATAGAAATATGTTAAATAAATATAGAAGGCCCAGCTTTCTTCATGATAAACTCACAATATAAAATAGTCTGAGAGGAACATTAATCTGGAATAGGAGTCTATGATTTCCCAATCTTGTTGAATTACAGTGTTCAGTATCTCTCTACATTGTTCATGTTTGCTAGAACTGAATGAAACTGGTGTTGAACAGCAGTTCAGAATCATGGTTTATCAGTCCCAATTACTCAAATGTGGATGTCAACAAACTCTTACCCCTAGTCCAACGTATTAATTGCAACATTAGATTGATATTTAGATTGGTTTCCAATATGGCAGTGCATCAATAAAGCAAGTGAGGAAAAGTTATTTTTAAAAAATTAAGGTGGGAGAGAGAAGAAGAATATGAAAGGGAGGATCGCTTACATCGTAGGCTCCAGCTTTGATCTGCTGATATAATCGGTGTTGATCCTCATCCCAGAAAGGAGGATAGCCAACCAGTAGAATATAAAGAATAACTCCTGTGTGTTCAGAGGGAACATTGTTACATAAACTAGTGGAAACGAATTGATTGACACAGGAGATCTGAATTGGCCTACACAGTGAGCAAGACAAAAAAATGAAATGAGTCAAGAACTAAGTATCTTCCTGTATTGCCAACATCATCCCGATGTTGTATAAAATGGTTACTTCTTAACTGGAATGCCAAGGATTCAGACATAAGTGTGAGCTCTTTGCAGTTCAGTCTGAATCATCACTATCACAATTTGCCTGAAAATAAGACCCACAATTCCTCATGAAAAATTGTAAAAATAGCTCTAACATCAGCTTTCCGTTGAATGATAGCAGTGACTGCATTTATCTACCTAGTGGAAGGAATAGTTAGATATAATTCTACAAATAGATACAGGAAGTCCTCGACTGATGACCACAATTGGGACCAGAATTTCCAATGCTAAGCAAGGCGGCTGTGCCTGATTTTACTACCTTTTTTGCCATGTTGTTAAGCGAGTCACATGATTAAGTGAATGGTTTCACCCACTGACTTTACTTGTCGGAAGCTGGCTGAGAAGGTTGCAAATGAAGATTACATGAACCCTGGGACAGTCGTAAATACATGCAGGTCCCCAAGTGCCCAAATTTTGATCATGTGACTATGGGGATACCATAAGTGTAAGGACTGATCGTAAGTCCCTTTTTCAGTGCCATTCTAATTTTGAATGGTCACTAAACAAATGGTTGTAAGTCGAGGATTACCTGTAGCAGGTTTACTAGGCAGCCCAGGCTTCAGGAGACTTGTCTTTTCCTGGTGATTGGCTAAAAAGTCAGAAAGCTTTGACAATCACTTTCTATAGGATCGCATTTTCTCCCAATACCCCATCAATGGAGAATTCAAAGAATGTTTTAAAGTCCTTCAGCTTTAATGTAGAGCCCATTGTCTGAGACAAAGCTGAGCTGAACCTTTGAAAGCAATGATCTTCTGACACTGATCTTTATTTTTGTTGTAATAAGTGTCCAAGTGGGGTTAGTTATCAATAGAGGAGAGAAAAATAAAAGTTAACATTTCTCAATTTTTGTCATTTTTCCAGTCATTAGAATTCTTTATTGGCCTAATGTGATTGGACACCCAAGGAATTTGTCTCCGGTGCAAAAGCTCTCAGTGTACATGCAAGCAACAAGTGATAAATCATGATCATAATCATAAAATACAATCATCATCAATCATAAGATACAAACTCAGTAAATAAGCAAACAACATAAATCATAATAGGATACTAAATAAAGGCAATCAAGATAAATCATGACATATAAACAACAAAATTATAGTTCATAAGAAGCTAAGGAAATAGGTAATAGGAAAGATGAAAAGATGAGAAGGATAATCAACCTGTCATTTTTAAAAAAATCAGCAGCATGAAAGCACTTAAATATTTTTATTATGAATGTTGTTGTAAAAAGATGTTAAATTACAAACAGGATGACTTTTGTTCCTAACATCTATCAGAATGGGGGGAAAATAACAAGGAACAATTCTCTGTTTACTAAGATTTATTGGGAACAAGGTTGCAGTAAAAACACCAGATTTCTGGCAAATACGTTTGCTTTCAGATGTGGAACCTATTTTTAGGCAATTTTAACCACTAGATTCTGGCTTCCTTCCTTGCTTCCTTTCAGCGTAACAGGAAGGAGGGCAATCCAGTCTGCCCTTATAATTTGTTTACATAATGGCTACATTAGGAATCTGAGTATTTCCTCAACTAAGTTGTTTTGCTCCGCTATGGAAATAGGGCTGCTGGAATAAATGATTTGATTTTGACAAGGATTTCTTACAATAAGTCAATCCTAGGAATCAGGAATAGTCACTCCCTGTGCAGGAGAAAGCAAGCCTTAATGGCCTAGTGAAGCATTAATAACGGTCTTCATCCAATATTTTAAAAGGGTTCTGTGGGAGATCCAGAAAATTACAGCACAGGCAGTTTAACATGTTCCAGGCAAATTGGAAGAAACTATAATCAAACCAAAAACAAACTAAGCCCACAGAAGGATAAGGCTTGCTGAAGAAAAACCAGTATGGATTCTGAAGAGGGGAAATCTGTCTCACAAATCATTTAGAGTCTTTTGCAGGCCAGCAGGCCATGGATGGTGAGATCCAGGGGTGAAATGCTCCCGTATCGGACCCGATCGTCCTATTCGGTAGTGATTTTAGCTGGTGGTTTGGCGATCCGGTAGCGATGGCAGAGCATAGTTCCACCCACCCAGCCGGGTGTCATTACTTCCTGGTTTTAACCAGGAAGTAATGTGTTTTTTAACCTTCTGTGCATGTGCAGAAGGTCTGCGCGCGCCTGTGATGAGTGCGCGCACTTCCAAACCGGTAAGGAAGGTAAGTAGATTTCACCCCTGGTGAGATCCTTTCAATACTGTATACCTAGAGTTTCACAAGGCCTTGACAACATTCCTCATAAAAAGTTCCTGAGTACCTTTATCTCTTATGGGATTAGATGATTCTGTCCTAATATTTTTTTTTATAACTGATGAGAAACCAAAGCGTAGGAACATGTGGCCATTGTTTTCAATGGAGAGTTCTTCAAGGATGAGTGTTGGGAGCAAGGTGTTTTATCTTGTCCATACATTATTTTCATTTAGAAAATAGTGCTCAGTTGGAGAAGTTTGCATATATCATCAAACTATTCTGATGCATGTTGGAGAGCAAAAACTCTTAATGCCATACCTAAACTGATAACATCTGCACTGTCTATAACTAACCAGAGGTCCTTACTTAACGATGATAATTGGGACCAGGATTTCTGTCATTAAACATTGTGATCCTAAAGTGCAACATTACAGCCAGCTGTGTGAGCATGGCCAGGCAGGAGGGTGCTATGGCCTGCCTAGATGGGCACGCATGTGTTATGGAATGTGGGCAGGGATGTGCTGTGGGCAGGTCCATGATGCAGAATAAGTGAAAAAAGAACTGGGAATAACAACTCAAAGGAGGGACTTGCATGCTCATATTTTTTGTCATAGGATTTCATTTTAACCTTTTACTTAGGTTAATGGTGATATAGAATCTAGCTTTCCCAAATTAATGCCCTCCAATCTATCACATTTCAAATGCTTATTTGAAAGCATCAACCAAAGTGATTTCTGAACACATATAGAGCACACCAGTTGGGGAAGGCATTCATAAATAGCCAATCATAAATAGCCAATCCCATGGACAAGCTACAAATGGACAAAAACCTGGTAATAGATCCCAAGGGACCCTTTTTCTGTCCCTAAGTCAGGGGATCCCAACCCCCAGTGTGTGAACCCGCACTGTTCCACACATGTCAGAAACTGGGCTGCCCAAACAAATGCAGCCCGATCCAAGAGATGCAGGCAGCACATGAAGCCATGCCTTCGATCTGCGAAAAACCTCTCTCTACGGAACCAATCCCTGGTGCCCAAAGGTTTGGGAACCACTGCCCTAAGTTACTATCTTCAGCATCCTTTGAAATATGGTCACTTACCACATGCCCAAAGGTCAACAGCTTTGCCATAGGGATCCTTCCGGAGCACTTCAGGAGAAAGGTAACCTGGAGTGCCTGCAAAACCTGTTAATTGTCAAAATAGACAGCTAATTACACTATTTGCCCCCAGGAGAATCAACAACTTTTCATTTAGAACAATTCTCAGTCTTGGGATTTCTTATTACATGATAAATATTAAGAGCTGAAATAGCAGGGAAAATTGTCATCTCCCGAGCCTCGTGTTCTATTATGACGCACATACTGTGAGAGCTGTTCTTCTAACTTCTACTCTATTTGGATCCGGGTTTACTGCTCCCGCTACTCCCAAATGCTTCCCAAACAGTCCTATTTTTCTCTCCCCTAAAGCTGAGACTGCAAGCAATCTATTTCCCCACTGGAGGGAACTCCTCCTCCTGGTTTTGAGTTCACTCTATAAAGTCCGGTACTGAGAATGCCTGATTGATTGCTTCCTATCTCTTGCTCAGTGACACATGAAAATGACAAAGTTTTGTTAGCCTGCAAACAAAAACAACAGGCAGGTCTTGGTCTTCTCTTCCTTTGCTTTCTTCCCCTCTGGGATGGGAGGATATTTATTGCTTGCAGGGCCTTTGGCAGCCAAGCAATGATTCCACTCTTGATTTTCACAGCTGCAGGTCTCATAGATTTGAAGAGGATCACTAATCATCCTCCAATGTGTTTTGAGGGATTATGAAGGACAGGCAACAGCCAACTGAAAGCGCCTTGCATCCCACCGCTCGCCCAGCCAGACGAGCACTATCAGATCAAACCGATGACAGTGCTGTGAAGTCTCAAAGCAATCATCTTTTCCAGCCTTGTTATTCAAGATCCTTCTGGGACTTTTTTTGGTTGCAGAAGCATGTGCTGCACTAGTATATTTGCAAAATGTATTTATGGCTTAGAAATTATAAAGGTATTCCCTTAATAGCCTGTGTCTACAGCTCAAAGATACAATAGTAACAGACATTAGGATGACCTAATCAGCTTGCAGTTATTACGACTTAATTAAACCCCAGCTGGTACTCCAGATTTATGTCTGTCTGTCTGTAAATGCATACTTTCTCTCAATTGGAGTGGTAGCTGGCTTTATCGTCATATAATATTATACACACAGAGATACAGAAAGAAATGTCTAAATAAATGCCACCGGGGAAGACTAATATGACCACAGTGAACATATTTGTTTCTATGATCCCTTAAATTAAGGCACTTTACTTAGTCTAAATCAGGGTAGTTGACTTTTTTCAAAACAGAAACTCCATTGAAGTAATTAGTTTTAGAATACAGACTATTTCAGCAATATGTGATTCTCATACATCTGACATGTTGTAAATAATCACATCCTAGAAATTTAATCCTTTAGCTTGACCTGGCAGAAGATGCTTAGGAATGACCTGGCCAGAATAAAGCTTTAAACACAGCAGCTGATTGACCCTCTCAGAGCAGAGAATACAGAGTTTTTACACATATACAGTATACTTCAGTATTGAAACCGTTGGATTCTTCCTCCTTGCTTTGTCAAGTTAACAGATACATGGTGGTTTGCTTGGTGGCATTGGGTGGCTGAGATATGGCTCTTCCCAGACTGGAAGGTATTGATTCCTGATTTGTTGGCTTCAGCCTTATACCAGTTTACTTTCTTTTTTAATATAATTTTGTTGAAAGTTTTAGCAAATGAGAATAAACACGAATACAAAC
This sequence comes from Pantherophis guttatus, assembly GCF_059756535.1. Lineage (NCBI taxonomy): Eukaryota > Metazoa > Chordata > Lepidosauria > Squamata > Colubridae > Pantherophis > Pantherophis guttatus. The sequence continues at coordinate 197,517,442 of NC_142064.1, forward strand.
TAAAATAGAGTAAGAAGGGGGAAAAATACAACAACCAGAGGAAAGTATTAATCTATCGTTTTTAGTTGTAGAAAAATACCAATTCACAGTAGTGCAGAATTAATGCCCTGCTTTATTTTACTGAGAGAGAAAAATGTATTTTGCCCAATTGCGCACATACACACACAAAATGGAACCTCTGTAAGCCCAGTTTTCTTCTACTCACCAAACCAGGCCTGCTGTTCTCCTTCTACTTCAATAGCAAGACCAAAGTCAGCTAGTTTAACAGCAGCTCCCTTCAGTTTGGAGGCCAGCAAGAGGTTCTCTGGCTTTAAGAGAGAGAAAAGAGAAGGGAACAATAAAAATGCAAAGAAAAAAAGGTCCCACTTTTCTCTTGTGACTGAGATGCATAAGTGTTATAAACAGAACACTAAACTTGGCACACCTTTGCATCTCTAAGAAGACAAATTTATATTTCTGGGAAATATGGAGAGAGCAATAAATTTATTTTTAATAGGAAGGCTAATGAACAAAAACAATGCAAGAACATTTAAAAAGATGAAGAAAAGAGGCTGTGGATGAGAAACAATGTATAGAAAGATTGATTGAAAAAGAGGTTGAACCGTGGCATACAATGTGTTAAGACAGAAAATGGAAGCTGCAAATGAGAGACAAGAAATTAAGATTAAAAGTGGCAGAGAAAATGCAGTATTTAAATGAATAAAAACCATTTAAGAAAACAATTAAGCAAATGGAATTCAGAATAAAAGTGAGGAATGCTTTGAGCTGAAACTGAAGTGAGAGAACATCCAAAGAAATACTGTAAAGGCTTGTATGGGAATAATGATGATATGCCAGAATAACATTGAAGTGGATACTATTAACTTAGATTATTTCAATTTGCTCTACATGGGGCTGGGGGTGAGCTGACCCAGAAGCTATAGCTGATAACAGAAGGTGATTGCAAATTTACTGACCACCAATTCAATAGAACCACACCCACCCGGCAGAAGGTGCTTTAGTTGCCAGGAAGCTTCCAAGCCCAATTCAAAGTGCTGATTATTAACTATAATGTATTTTAAGTCTTAAATCCTCTTTTCCTTTGGACCAGGGATGTCAAACTCAAGGCCCGCGGGTCAAATTTGGCCCACGGGGTGCTTAGATTTGGTCCACAGGACCACCCTGGAAACAGCAAAGAATCAGCCGCAGTGCCTCTGCCAACAAAAACGGAGCTCAGGAGGGCCACGCACAGCCCTCCTGAGCTCCTTTTTCACTGGTAGAGGGTTGCAGGAGGCCATCACGGCTAAAAACATTTTCACTGACAGAGCACTCAGGCCACCACAGGTGGCCCCAATATGAATGGCTTCAAGCTGGCCATGCTCCCCCTGGCCACACCTCCCTGGCCCCACCCCCAAGGTCAAACACAACCCTGATGCAGCCATCAATTTCAAAGCAGTTTGAAACCCCTGCTTTGGACAATCTACTTCAGGGGGATTCTGCCTGCCTCATACAGTCTACTTGGAGAGAGCACTATAGACTCCTGGCCCCTGAAGGTTGTTACTGTTTTTTTCAGTAACAGCCTCCTCATTATGGAAAATGTTGCCCTCGTTGAGTCAGAATGACCTCCACCTTTTTATGGGATGATGGCTAAAAACACTTAAATTTTCACAGAACCTTTAGAATGGAAAAATCCTTCAACAATTGCATAAGGGTGTTTGTTTATTACCCACTGCAGTCCAGAGATTCCCGGCAGCTTATGTAAAGTATAAAGCCAAATAAAATATCAATCTAATTATAAAAGAATTAAAGAACTGGAGCCACACAGAAAGCTATAAGTGATAAAAAATATAAAATGAAGATGGCTTGCTAAAATCAAGAGAAGACTTTCTGGAACATTTGGAAAGTGCTTTTGAAATGTTAGCAAATAGGGGACTGGAATCTAAAGCAGTTCCTCTCTGTTTGATTGAATTGGTTGGGCTGTTACTGGTATGAGTAAGTGGTCCTACAGATATATCCAAGTGCCAGGCCAGAACAGCTTAAATCAGCAGCTTAAATTGCACATTATCAAGAGAAGATTTTTATTTCATGGAATACACTTTCACTCTAGGTTTTGTGAAGGAAGTTTTAACCAGAGGAATGCTTTTAATTCTTTCAATTCTACAATGTATAAATATTTTACCTTTAAATCCCGATGCACCACACCCATCTGATGACAATGCAAGACAGCTTCCAGGATCTGCTGAATACAATGGCTAGGAAGAAGAAACATTGTCACATTATGTCATATTCCTCGTTATGGGTAATGGCCCGAGATAATGTTTCTCAGTGGTCTCCATTTCATGCTTCACTCCTCCTCTCATTTTCTATCTTCCTATGTGCTTTTCTGCTGAGAGCCAAGCAGAACAAGCTTTCATTACAATTTTAGCTTATTTAACAAAGAGAAATCTGACTCTGTAATGAAAACCCACCAGGGAATCTTTTAGCGTTACTAAGGCTCCTTTCTTTAAAAAAATAACAAAAAGAACTTAGAGGTTTCTTTATGAGGTGATAGCAAAAACAACCTTCTCGCATAAATGTTGATTTTAGATGACATGACCATCCCAACAGGGCTACCATTACTGGGCTGCAAAACTCCAGATAACAATGAGATAGCAAGAAGGTCCCGCTATTTGGCATCATCTAGTGCTCATTAATATTTGGTAGATTTGATATGGTAGCCATAAGAACCATCTTGTTGGTAGATCTCACCAGGGTTGCTAGATGAGGTATAGGCATCATGCAGGAAACATAAAGACACAGGTGGCAGAACAGACAGAAGAGCCACCTGTAAAACGAAATGACTCGATTCACAGATGCTAAAATGCAATTGGGTCTCAATTTCAAGCCTGCAGCAAATTTGTATGCATTAGGTTGGGTATCTTTTACCTTCTGCAAGGCAATCTCATGGATTATCTTCTCTGTGTTAGATACAATTTGCTTTACAAATTGAGGAGGAAACATTTATTTCACAAAGACCCAATATACCCACCTAGGTCAGTATTACATTGAATTTTAAATGATCAAATTTAAATTGGAAATTCAGATACAAATTAAGAACCATAAAAATGAACTGAACTGAAAAGGAAATTCATTATTTGTGAGATTGAAAGGCATACATTACTCTTTGATTATCTAAATCAGACCTTTGGCCTAGAGAATTTTCCTTTTTCAAGGGAAGGCTGAAGGCCACCGATCTCAGTTGCAATTTAGTTACGATGGGTTCACAGATTGTGCCAAGCATCATACAGCTTCATCGAGTTCAGTTTAGCATGTTATGTAAACCTGATCTATTTTGTATAAATCATACTTTATAATGAATATGCTGTGTGAATTCATTTAATAAACCATAGTACAGCACGATGTGTGATCCCCTGTATAATCTTGACCACAAAACATGCTAATCGCCTGCAATTATCTAATCCCCATTAAGCCTTCGCCCACCTGATTAAAAACAGTATTTTTCCTCTTGTTTCAGTGAAATTATCACAGAATGTTGTGATATATAGCATCACAGATTGCTGCTATTCTAAAAAGATAATAATAATAATAATAATAACTATTATTAACTATTATTAATTATTAACTATTATTATTATTAAGCTATTAACCAGCCTCAAAGGCTGTGAATCTCACTAAAGATTAACCAATTAATAATAATAATAATAATAATAATAATAATAATAATAATAATAATAATAATAATAATAATTTTATTTCTATACCGCCCTTCTCCCGAAGGACTCAGGGCAGTGTACAACCTATTTAAAAACAGAATAAACATCAATTTAAAATAATTTAAAAATATTAAATAAATTTGGCTTAATTTAAAACCCCAAAAATTTAAAACATCCAATTTAAAATTATGTTGCTAACCCAGCCTGGCGGAACAACAGGGTCTTGAGTGCGCAGCGAAATACCCGGAGGTCAGAAATCTTACGAATTTCCGGGGGCAGTTCATTCCACAGGGCTGGGGCTCCCACAGAGAAGGCCCTCCCCCTGGGTGTCGCCAGCCGACATGACTTGGCCGACGGCACCCTGAGGAGACCCTCTCTGTGGGAGCGGACATAATAATAATAATAATAATAATAATAATAATAATAATAATAATAATAATAATAATAATAATAAAGCCCTAGTATACTAATGGTTGAAATGTAGTCTTAACAGAAGAAATAGGCAGGCCTAACCGAGCAAGGAGCTGAAAATAAATTTTATAAGTGAAAAAAGTAATGTTTTCACTCTTCTGGCCTATCAATTTCAGATAGAAAATTTAGAAACCAGTTTTTCTAGATAAGTGTTTTTCAGCCGTAGCAACTTGAAAATGTGTGGACTCCAACTCCCAGAATTTCTCAATTTGCCTGCTAACAGGGGAATTCTGAAAGTTGAAGTCAACCAATCTTAAATTTGCCAAAGTTGGAAAACATTCTCTTAGAGATACTTTGTTACCTTCCGGTACCTACCTGGCATCTGCTTCACTATAGTATTCTCTGGCAACAATGTCTTCAAACAGCTCCCCTCCAGTTACACTGAAAAGAAAGGAAAAGAAAATCAGCTTCCATTGATTGACAACGCCAAATAATCACATGTACTATGTAAGGACCTTGATCCAAATTTAGGTAAGTATCAGACAGAAAGAGTTTAGTCGATGCAGGCTGAATTGTAGAGGATAGTGGGCTCACTCTGTGCTCCTAATCTCATGATGACTCTGTCAATCTTAATCGATGCCAGGGCTTACACAGTATGGTTATTCTGACCTAAATGCATGCTCATATATATTGGGGTTTGATTTTTTTTTCAATTTAGTGATTGACTGTAGGGAACAATTACCATTGTTTTGATCACTGATATATACAGGTAGTCCTGGATTTACAACAGTTCATTTGGTGACTATTTAAAGTTACAACGGCTCTGAAAAAAGTGATTTATGACAATTTTTTACACTTACAACCTTTGAGCGTCCCCATGATCATGTGATCAAAATTTAGATGCTTGGCAACTGACTCATATTTATGACGGTTGCAGTTTCCCAGGGTCATGTGACAAGCAAATTCAATGGAGAAGCCAGATTTATTTAACAACCATGTTACTAACTTAAGAACTACAATGATTCACTTAACAACTGTGGCAAGAAAGGTCCTAAAATGGGGCAAAACTCACTTAACCAATGTTTCACTTAGCAACAGAAATTTGTGGCCCAATTGTGTTCGTAAATTGAGGACTACCTGTAATTCCATAATAAACTAGCAATTATGAAAGGCATATATGTTTGAGAAAGCAGGATACTAATATATAAATACACACCTGAAGGATATTGTAACTTGCCATATTCATGGTAAGATAGGTTGTAAGAATAGGGGACTTTTTAAAAGAAAAAAAATACTGCATGCCATGCTAGATTCACAAGTCTGTTTTTTGCATATGCAAAACTATGATGAATGGCAAAACAGAAAGGCTGTTCAAAATAGCTTTAGTTTCTAATCTGCCTGGATATTTTTTGAGACCACCAAAATGAAGTTAAATAGAATTTTTAAAAAGTATGAGTTAAAACTAGATATTCCCTCAAGGGCAGGAGCTTTACTAGAAATGACTGAATGTAATACATATGCGGGACCATTAAAGGTGAACAAACATTAATGGGATTTGCTGAATGCACTGAATAAAAACACTGTGAAAAGTTAAAGCTTTGAAAAGTAATTACAGCTTGATATCATATTTGGATGAAAAATGGCAGATGCCCAATCAAGGGGGATGACGGGAGTACTTGGGTTCTTTAGAGCTGAGAGATTGGGAGCTGGGGTCAACCAATCAATCAATCAATATGGTCATTGACTAATTCAAAAAAATGAGAAATTTTGAGACCACAAATAAAAATTATAATAACACTAATGAGCCTTGGAGGTTGGACAGCCTTGCTATAGGGTCTCCTGCTTGAGCAGGAGGTTGGACTAGAAGACCTCCAAGGCCCCTTCCAACTTTGTTATTCTGTTCTGTTAATGATAAAAACATGATCTCAATGTACTACATATTCTACCAATATTAAAGCAAAATTTAAAGAAATAAAATTACATTGGTGTCACAAGAATAACCGTTAATAGAATGAATCCAGGTGGCCTACAAATATTAGATAATTAGATGTAATCAGTGATCTTTGCAGTCAGGACAATATAACAGAACATGGCAGGAAGTGTGTGGGGGAGTGGATTCCCTGGGATATGGAGGAAAATCTTCATTGTTGGGAAAGAAGAGGAATGTCTGTGGGTTTTGAACTATTCTTCTTCAATGAACATAGTTTGAAGAAGGACTATAATCCTAATTCATACATTTGTCACATATAACCTCATATTTCTTTTATGCATGAGTGAGATTTCCATCAAGTATATATTTTGTTTTGTTTTATTTGCATAGTGTCTTGGCCATTTATGGATAGGGCAATTGACTTTCAGCATCACAAATTCTATACCTTGCTATCTGTGAGGAAGTTATTAGATTTTTCATTCCCTAAACCAGTTTTTCCCAACCCTGGCAACATGGTGCTAAGCCATGGTGGCGCAGTGGTTAGAATGCAGTATTGCAGGCAAACTCTGCCCACAGACTGGAGTTTGATCCTGATTGGCTCAAGTTTCCATCCTTTCGAGGACAGTAAAATGAGGAGCCAGACTGTTGGGTTGATATGCTGACTCTATAAAACCACTTAGAGAGGGCTGTAAGCGCTGTGCAGCAGTATATAAGTCTATGTGCTATTGTATTAAGATATGTGGCTTCAATTCTCAGAATTCCCCAGCCAGCATGAGCCTTAAAGTTGCCATGTTTGGGAAACTGTTCTTGGCTTATAGAGCATCTATGTCTTCCTAGTGTTTTCCAACACAGTGTTTCTTGCTTGTCTAATTGCATACCTTCTTGGAATTATAAGACCCCCATTTCCATCCCAATCTTGCTCTCTTGGTAGAGACAGAAATAAAGAAACCAAGAGCAGCCTCTGGGAAGAAAGGTTAGAATAAAACAGGTATTTTGATTATGTGAATTTTACAGTAATGAATCTAAGCTGAAACTTAGATCTTAGATCCTTTAGATCCTGCCTGCTTAGATCTAAGCAGGCAGGATCTAATTTAAAAAAAATGGAGAGAACAGTGCAAGAGCAGCTGGTTCTCCAGGGACTCCATGTTAAAGATGCTAATTTTTGCTCTAATAACTTTGAAAGGACTGATCTGCATAAAGAGCAATGGCAATTCTATTAAAGCTGCATGCCTCATAAGGGGGCATTTAAATGCAATCATTTCATGAGTTGATGAAAATTCCAAATGTTGCCGTTCTCCATTTGGGACCATCACAGATTAACCTACTCCATTTCCCATCTTTTTTAACTATGGGAAATGCCTTGAGGAGTAAGAGATGGAATAGTTGCATTGTTTTTTTATTAGCTACTGCAGGAAACAGCTCTAACATCTAAACCATTTAGTTACTACTTTCTGATCAGAATGGGGCACAAGCTATCTGGCCAAGGTATCTAAGAATGAGTGTCACCATTTCAAAGTAGAAACAGAGGATAGTTTTTAAAAAGTTGTCCATGATGTATATCACTTGACTCATAACTGATAGTCCGGAAAGTCAAAAAACCATCCCAGAAAAAGACCAAAGCAACCATTTCAGTATCACTCCTAAGAAAACTTCACTAGGCAGCCAAACTTGATTGAATGGTTCTTTATGGTTTCTCATTAAATGGGGGCTAATGTTTTTTGTAGCACTAACCTGTTTTTTGGGAAGATGGTAACAGAACAACAAAAAACAGTGTGTACACACCATACACAGCAAGAGATCCAATATGCAACATGGAATTCCCTGGAGAAAAGCACCCTATGGAAGATGAAGTAGGTATGCATGTTTGTGTCTATAATCTTTTTATTTCATGGAACTCTCAACATGTATATGAAAATGTTTGGACTTTCTGTAATTACTTACAGGTCAAATATCAAATAATGGTGTGCCTCTTCTGATATGCTGTCATGGAGTCTCACTGCAAAAATAAAATAAACGTAAGATTATTATTATTATTATTTACTTTATTCATTAAACATGAAACTCAGTCAACTGAACATTCAAAAATGCATCACAAATACCATTGACTGGTGCTAATGGTTGATACAGGTTTCTGCCAGTGTCCTAGGTATCAACCAAGTACCTTCTTAATATGTACGATGTTCCAAGTAGTGCAGTTTTTTGCAGTTCCGCTGGTGTTATTGCAGGAAGCTGCAATTTGTTGATGTATCTTATAAAATTCTTGGACATGGTACCAAGTGCCCCGATGACAATGGGTATCACTGTTACATGTAACAGTGATTATTTTTATTATTATTATTTATTTTTATTATTGGATTTGGCATTTTGTCCATCTATTGAGTCCTTCCCAAGGACCTGGATAGGCTGATGTTGTTTGATGGCTATTATCACAGGTTGAAAGCTGTTCCAAGTAAAACTGCCTTTTGCAATTGACAAGTGGTCATTTTGTCAATGCCAATTGGATTAAATGGAGCTCCAGATGTCACTATAAAATATTATTATGTCTTTATCTAATAATTGAATTTTTTTACAATTCTAACAACAATTTAATCTTTCAGTTCTGTGGTTCAATAAAACACTGCCTTGCTATAATGTGAAAGTACAAGAGCAAAAAATAAAACAATATTGAAACCTATCTCTTTCATTTTCTCAGACATGCCTCCTCTTCAGTACTCAGTACTGCCAGGAGTTGAAACCCAAATACATCTATAGGATGCAAACACAGAGATGTTCTTTTAGACCATGACTATATTGCAACATTTCCATGGGAAATAATGATGATATCAGACTGTGAAACTAATAGAATACAAAATTTGGATGTAATACAATGGAGAAGAGCAGAAGGAGATATGAAATTAAGAGAAGGCAGAAAGCAGACTTGGGACCAATAGATAGTTGTGATGTCCCGGTGCCTGGAGGCTGTGCAGATCTGGATGTGAAGTAACAGGCTTCGACTCAGCCTTTCCAAGACCGAGTGGCTGTGGCTTCCGGCGTCCCGATATAGCCAGCTGGTGCCATCACTGGCTATTGGGGGCGAGGTATTGGCCCCCACGGATAGGGCTCACAACTTGGGTGTCCTCCTGGATGCATGACTGTCTTTAGAAGAGCATATGACAGCCGTGGCCAGGGGGGCTTTTTATCAGGTTCGCCTGATTCACCAGCTGCGTCCCTTTCTGGATTGGGACTCCTTACGCACAGTCAGTTGTCCACTAGGAGAAGGGCGGGATACAAATTGAATAAAATAAATAAATAAATAAAAATAAAATAGTTATTTTGTATTTGTGTCCAGATGTGGATTGATGGGATTAGTATTGTTGCTGAGAATTGGGAATTTATTTGTTTCAATTCAAATATTCAATTCATTCAGCTTATATTAGCCAATAACATTTTTCAGATCTTTGTATTGTGTGTTTAAAGCTATTACAACAAAAGATGCATTGCATACGTTGCAATGTTGCTTTACCATTGTTCGCATCATGGCCTGGTTCAGAAAACAATATACACCTTGATTCATAGTATGATTTTAAATTAAAATAGGAAAATATGTATTGCTTCTAAGTTGTCATAAAATAGTCAACCGGCCATTGCTTGAATTCTTAGCTGAGTCATCTATGTGGTATAGCTTAGAAAATTTTCCTTTAACAATTAATTAACAATTAAAATGTGTTGGAATTTAAGTGTTAGTTCAGATTCAGGAGAAATCACTAATGTACATCAGAGATATATGAAAATATTTTAATGTTATTTAAGACAAGGGGATCATAGGTATTTAATGTATTTCCATGGATATTCAGCTTCTGGTTGTAATTCAATAGATATATTTTAAGGCACTCTGACTATATGGGACTCAAACGCACAAAAGCATTGCAGATCTGAAATTTCACCTTGCTCAGAGAATTGGGAATGAATCGTAATTGTAATTTTCAGCAATTTTATCTGGAAATCACTATAGCTTATCCAGTTTCTTTTGTTTAGTAACATGTTGGATCAGGATGAAAGCTGAACAATATCACGGATAAGAAACTCTCCATCTTCCAAATAGCAATTGAGGAGATTCTCAGAAGTGCTGTAATCAGGGTTTAGAATAGGATAGAAATGTTTTACTCAAACTTCAGAATGTTAACCTTGGAATCCAACAATGAGTTATCAAATAGATGCTTTCTACTCAACCAATAACTAATGTAATTTGTTTGGCAGGGTACCTCAGCTTTAAAAGAAACCTTACTATCACAGCATTCTAGCAGGCAGGATGTCTATGGATGCGGGGCTTAATTTGATATTCTCTGACAAATTCTTGTGGACACCAGTTATCAAGTCAATCTTCCACCCCGACATCCCATCTGGAGATGGCTTCCATGTCTAAAGTGGCATTCCCTTTACTTCAATTGTAACTCTGAACAAACCTGGAAGCAAAATGTGGAGCATACCAGAGCATACAATCAATGAGGCTAATAGCTTAAAAACATCCAAAAAATCCTTCCTCTCCCATCTTTTTCATCATTAAAATGATCATAGGATTTGGCTTTTCCCATCACAAGAATAGCATAGTGAAAAATACACAAAGAAAGAAAATTGGTGTCAATTTATTATAGGAAATTTAAAATTTTTGTAAAGAAAAAATATGAATTCTTATTGAAAGAGCTTGCACTAATGAACCCCTTGAAAAGTTCATTCTTTAGAAGGATGCCAGGCTAGCTCTATAGATTTTACAATCCCTGAAAAGATAATACGTATTTCAGTTCTCATCTAATTTTGGTATGTTTCAGAATTACTTCATATTTCTGTGAATTAGAAATTCAAGTAAATGAGGGCAGAGATGATATTGTTGCCATTACTGAAACTTGGTGGGATGAAACCCACAAATGGAACATACAGCTAGAGGGATTTAAATTATTTAAAAGAAATAGACCAAGTAAAAGAGGAGGTGGAGTTGCACTATATATAAGAAATAACTACATCTCTACAGAAATAGAGCATAACAATGATGAAAATTATCTTGAATGTATTTGGGTCAATATTAAAGGGGGAAAATGACATTGCCATAGGACTATACTATAGGGCACCCAACCAAACAAACAGAGGAAATAGATGGACTTTTTGCTAGTCAACTAACTAAGGTATGTAGGAAGGACATCACAATAGTAATGGGGGATTTTAACTACCCTGACATCAACTGGGAAACAAACTCTTCACCAAGTGCAAGATCCAACAGGTTCCTAACAAACTTAGCAGACAACTTTGTTTCCCAAAAAGTAGAGAAGGGAACAAGGCAGGGGTGAAATGCTCCCGGTTTGGACCGGATCGCCCAATCTGGTAGCGATAGCGGTAGGTGGTTCGGAGAACCGGTAGCAAAAATCCCTGTCCCCACCCCCATGCCCAGCTTAGCTGCACGATCATCAGAGGTTTTTTTTTTTTTACTTTTAAAAGCATTTTTTCTAAAACGTCTTCAGCCAAAGAGGTTGTAAAAAAATGCTTTTAAAAGAAAATAAAAGCCTCTGACGATCAGGTAACTCAGCTAGGATGTCAGAGCCTTTTAAAAGCATTTGTTTTACAACCTCTTTGACCGAAGAGGTTGTAGAAAAAATGCTTTTAAAAGTTAAAAAAAAAAGTTGGCCACGCCCACCCAATCACATTACCCCCCACTAACCCATGCCGATAGAACCAGTAGTAACAAATTTTACATTTCACCACTGGAACAAGGGGATCAGCCATATTGGACTTAATTCTCACTAACAGAGATGAAATGATATAAGGTGTTGAAGCTACAGGAACCTTGGGGGCAAGTGATCATGTAATATTGGAATTCAACATTATGCAAGAACAAAGTCAAACTAGAGTTTGGACTTTAAGAGAGCTCATTTCAATAAACCTAGAGAGATCTTGGGAAGGATTCCATGGATGAGAATCCTCAAGAGGAAAACAATTCAAGAAGCTTGGGAAATTTTGAAAAGTGAGATTATAAAAGCCCAGTCTAGCACAATACCAATGAAGAAGAAAAATAATAGCTCTCAAAAGAAACCAGCATGGCTGCATAAAGAACTCTCTGACAAATTGAAAGACAAAAAGGACAAGTATAAAAAGAGGGGCATGTATCTAAGGCAGAATATCAGCAAATAGCCCGAGTCTGCAAAGATGAAGTGAGAAAAGCTAAGGCTCACAATGAAGAAAGGCTTGCGACAAAAGTAAAAAAAAACAAAAAAGCTTCTTCCAAAAACAAGACAAAAGTCAAGGAAACAATTGGTCCATTGCTGGGAGAAAGTGGCAAGAAGGTGACAAGCAACAGAGCTACTTAACTCATTTTTTGCATCTGTGTTTACACAAAGGGAAAAAACAGTCCAACCTATCAAAAACAGCACCACAAAAATCAGATTAGGAACACAAATTAAAATAGGGAAGAACATGGTAAGTGTGCACCTGTCTACCCTAGATGAGTTTAAATCACCAGTACTGGATGGATTACATCCAAAGTTTCTGAAGGAACTGGCAGACAAGATCTCAGAACCATTGAACTATATCTTTCAAAGATCCTGGAGCAAGGGGGAACTGCCAGAGGACTGGAAAAGAGCTGATGTAGTTCCTGTCTTCAAAAAAGGGGGAAAAATAGATCCAGGAAACTACAGACCTATCAGCCTGACCTCAATACCAGGGAAGATTCTGGAAAAGATAATCAAGCAACGAATCAGCAAACACCTAGAAGTAATCAAAGTAATAACCAAAAGCCAACATGGGTTTATCAAAAACAGATCATGCCAGACTAATCTTATTCAGGGGTGGGTTCTAAATTTTTTTACTACTGATTCTGTGGGCATGGCTTATTTTGTGGGCATTGTTTAATGGTCATGTGACAAGCAATTCTTTAGGATTTAGCAGAAGTACTGGTCTACCAGGCTTTTAACTGTTTGCAGAGCTATACCGGTGTACCCATTTGTTTTTGGAGCTTTCCAGTCTACCCATTTGTTTTTGGAGCTTTCCAGTCTACCCATTTGTTTTTGGAGCGCACTGGTCTACCACCACACTGCCTTTACCACTGATCAGCTGTAGGGCGGCCCTTTGAAGTGCCGCGGCAAGAGTTTAAACAGTTTTTTGCTGCTCTGCCATTACCGAGAGCATCGGAAACTGCTTTCAGGCAGCTTGGCCTCAATTGCCAATCTACTACCACTGAGTGGTTTACATGGAGAGGATCGATTCTAGCCGATCAGTTGGGAGGCTTCTTGGCGTCTCAATTTAAAGCTAAGGTGTCTTGTTTTTTTTTCCTCTTCTTTGTCAAGTGAGCCCTGATTTTTTCCTTCTAGCTGATCAGCTGGGACTTGGGAGGCAGTGAATAGATTGGGGGCGGGGCCAGGCAGAGATGTATTTATTGCTTCTCCAAACTACTCAAAATTTTCATTACCGGTTCGCAAGAACCGGGGAGGCCCAGTACTCTTCAACATCTTCATCAATGATTTGGACAAGGGGATAGATGGGTACTCATCAAATTTGCAGATGACAAATTGGCAGGAATAGCCAACACTCCAGAAGATAGTCTTAAGATACAGAAGGATCTTGAGAGACTTGAACATTGGCTGCTATCTAACAAAATGAAATACAACAGTGAAAAAAGTAAGGTTCTACATTTAGGGAAGAAAAACAAAATGCACAGGCACCATATATGTGGTACTTTGCTCAACAGTAGTAACTGTGAGAGGGATCTTGGAGTTCTAGTGGACAACCATTTAAATATGAACCAGCAGTGTGCAGCAGTTGCCAAAAAATCCAACATAGTTCTGGGCTGTATAAACAGAGGGATAGAATCAAGATAACGTGAAGTGTTAATACCACTTTATAATGCCTTGGTAAGGCCACACTTGGAATATTGCATTTAGTTTTGGTCGTCATGATGTAAAAAAGATGTTGAGACTCTAGAAAGAGTGCAGAGAAGAGCAACAAAGATGATTAGGGGACTGGAGGCTAAAACATATGAAGAACGGTTGCAGGAACTGGGTATGTCTAGTTTAATGAAAAGAAGGACCGGGGAAACATGATAGCAGTGTTCCAATATCTCAGGGGCTGACACAAAGAAGAGGGAGTCAAGCTATTCTTCAAAGCACCTGAGAGCAGGACAAGAAGCAATGGGTGCAAACTAATCAAGGAGAGAAGCAACTTAGAACTAAGGAGAAAGTTCCTGACATTTAGAACAATTAATCAGTGGAACAACTTGCCTCCAGAAGTTGTGAATGCTCGAACACTGGCAATTTTTAAGAAGATGTTGGATAACCATTTGTCTGAAGTGGTGTACGGTTTCCTGCCTAAGGAGGGGGTTGGACTAGAAGACCTCCACGGTCCCTTCCAACTCTGTTATTCTATTCTATTCTATTCTATTCTATTCTATTCTATTCTATTCTATTCTATTCTATTCTATTCTATTCTATTCTATTCTATTCTATTCTGAATAATTGCAGATTATACTAATGGAATTTGATTAAAAACAGCCGAACTTAAATTTTGGATTTGATATAAGTCTGTGAGAAATATAAATATTATTCAAATTTTAATCATAACATTTGCATAACTTATTGGAAATATCCTGTTCCTATCTGTTCTGTGCTATGGCTAGAAAAGCAAATGCAATTCTCCTTTGAGACAGATTCAGCTTGTGACAACCTAGGGAGATACATTTATGAAGTTTTCATAAACAGTAGAAGCGGCCTGGTTGCCACTCTCTTCCTCCAGGATATTTTCTGACCTATCAGTCATGTGTGTGTGTGTGTATGTGTATGTGTGTGTGTCTATATCTCTATCCAATCGGCATCATCTATATCTATATCTACATTTATCTATACATTTACATCTAAGAGCCGTAGTGGCACAGTGGTTAGAATGCAGTATTGCAGGCTACTTCTGCTGACTGCCGGCTGTCAGCAATTCGCCAGTTCGATCCTCACCAGCTGAAGGTTGACTCCGCCATTCATCCTTCCAAGGTCAGTAAAATGAGGACCCAGATTGTTGGGGGCAATATGCTGACTCTGTAAACTGCTTAGAGATGGCTGTAAAGCACTGTGAAGAGGTATATAAATCTAAATTGAGATTTTTTATTCTCAGTATTCCGGCCAACATATCCAGGTGAGAAGAAGTCAATATATAAAATGAACAAGATACAAATAAAAATTAACCTTGTGGTTCAGCCAAGTCAAGAAATAATGGAAATGTATTTATGTTATTGTTGATTTTGAAACTATAACTTGTATATTGCTCATGTTTATTAATAATTTTAATATGATCACTAAATGATCACTCCAGTATAAAACTGGAAAAAAAAATAACCAAAGTTAGTTCCTAGTAAATGCAAATACTTCAGGATCACAAGATCTTAAAATCTTGGTCTCAAATACATTAAGCTTAACATTCCTCCGCACTAAAAACTGATTCACACTACCACTAATGCATTTTTAAATTATTCTTTTAGGGTTTGATAATCTAAGCAATTATGTGCTGTTTCTGAAAGTTCTGAATGTTAATAACAGAAAATCTTTCTTTAAAATGTTTGGTTTTCCATTTCAGTTTAAAACATTCTTCACACAGATGGGAATTACTGGGGTAGAGGGCAATTATTTTAGATGTTGATGAAATTGGTTTGGCCCCCATTAGAAATTGACAAATGGTTTAGTAAGTATAGGACATATTTTGGAGAAACATGTAAATCTTCTTGAAGACCATCTGTAATAGCTGTGCTATTACAGATTAGCATAGTTCTGCATTGTATTTCCTAATTTTCTGTTCAAGATGGACAACAGTTTATCTGGAAATGGAAAGTTACAAATGCAAATTATTATCTAGAAATGTCTCCATTCAAATTTTTCTGTTACTAGGTAAGCTGCTGTACTTTGCTCTCAGTTATTTTCATGTTTTAAAAAGTTAGTAGAATATGAAAAGGACTTCCCTCTGCTTGCTTCTCTTCTCAAAGGAGAAGGAGAAGGGCTTCTTTGGAGCAGATGACAGGGCACAGCAATCCAGAGTGTTGTACGTGTGTATAGAAAACAGGAAAAACATATAAAAAACAAGAAAAAAATTAAGGAAATGATTGGTCCGTTAATGGGAGAAAATGGCAAGAAGGTGAGGAGCAGCAGGGAGAAAGCAGAACTGCTAGACTCATTTTTTTGCATCAGTCTTTACACAACAAGAAAAAAAGGCCAACCTATTAAAAAACCTCAGTAAAATGCAGATTAGGAATGCAAATCAAAATAAGCAAGAAAATTGTAAAACAAGACCTATTCATTCTAGATGAGTTTAAGGGATGAAATATAAAATTTGTTACTACCGGTTCTGTGGGTGTGGCTTGGTGGTGGTGGGGTAATGTGTCTGAGTGGGCATGGACAACTCTTTTTTTTTTAACTTTTCAAAGCATTTTTTCTAATGCTTTGAAAAGCCTCTGCCGATAAGGCAACTCAGCTGGGATCGTCAGAGACCAGGGTATGGCCTCTGAGGGCATGGTGGGGGGGGGCAGGGATTTTTGCTACCAGTTCTCCGAACCACCCGCCGCCATCGCTACTGGATCGGGCAATCCGGTCCGAACCGGGAGCATTTCACCCCTGGTTTAAATCACCAATATATGTGGATTACATATTACAATATTGATTACACCCCAAGGTTTTAAGGGAACTGGAAGACATGATCTCAGAACCACTGATCTCTTTTAAAGATCCTGGAACACTGGGAAAGGCCTGATACAATTCCATCTTTAAAAAGGAAAAAAGTGGATCCAGGAAACTACAGACCTATCCATCTGACATCAATACCTGGGAAGATTCTGGAAAAGATAATCAAGCAATAAATCTGCAAACACCTAGATGCAAGCAAAATCATAACCGGAAGCCAAGATGGGTTTGTCAAAAACAGATCATGCCAGACAAATCTTATTGCATTCTTTGACAAAGTGACAAAATTAATGGACCGGTGAAATGCTGCAGATACAATATACTTAGACTTCAGTAAAGCATTTGATAAAGTAGACCACAAGCTATTATCTGATAAAATAGAAAAGTGTGGGATAAACAGCATCACCATCAGATGGATTCATAACTGGCTGACCAATGGCATTCAATGTTTCAGTGTGCACTCAAAGTCCTTAATGGAATTGCATCTACATGGAGGGATGTATGGAGTGGGACATCTCAAGATTCTTTCTAAGGCCCAATACTCTTCAATATCTTCATAAATGATTTAGACAAGGGGAAAGAAAGGGAACTCATCAAATTTGCAGATGACACCAAGCTAGCAGGAATAGCCAACACTCCAGAACATATTCAATATACAATGTATAGAAGGATTTCAACAGACTTGAACACTGGGCCCTATCTAATAAAATGAAATTCAATGGTGAGTAAAGTAAGATACTACATTTAGACAACAAAAACTAAATGCCCAGGTATATAATAGGTACCTGGGTCAATAGTAGTAACTGTGATGAGGATCTTGGAGTCTTAGTGAACAATCACTTAAATACTTATTTATTTATTTATTAGTTCAATTTATATGCCGTCCTCCTCCGAAGACTCAGGGCAGCTTACAATGCACTTATAGCAATAGCCTTCATTCTTTTGTATATACCTGCTTATTAGGGCTTTTGGCCCCCCATAAGCGGTGTTTCTACAAAGTCAGCTTATTGCCCCCACAATCCAGGTCCTCAATTTACCTACCTCGGAAGGATGGAAGGCTGAGTCAACCTTGAGCCTGGTGAGATTTGAACTCGCATTAATTGTAGGCAGCTGGCAGCTAAGTGCTACATAACAGCACTTAGTCCACTGCACCACCAAGGCTCTTTTAAATATGAGCTAGCAGTGTACTGTAGCTACCAAAAAAGCCAATGCAGTCCTAGGTTGCATTAACAAAGGGATAGAATCAAGATCACATAAACTGTTAGTATCACTTTATAATGCCTTGGTAAGACCACATTTGGAATAGTACATCCAGTTTTGGTCACCTTGATATAAAAAAGATGTTGAGATTGCAGAAAGAGTGCAGAGAAGAGGAATAAAGATGATTAGGGGACTGGAGGATAAGACATGAAGAACGGTTGCAAGAATGTCTGGTTTAATTAAAAGGACTAGGATAGCACTGACATGATAGCAGTGTTCTAATATCTAAGAGGCTGCTACAAAGAAGGGGGGGTGTCAATCTATTCTTCAAAGCACTAGAAAGCAGAACAAGAAGCAAAGGATGGAAACTAATCAAAGAGAGAACCAATCTACTGTAGAACTAAGGAGAATTTTCCTGACCAAACAATTAATCAGTGGAACAACCTGCCTCCAGAAGTTGTAGTAGGGACTCCAACCCTAGAGGTTTTTAAGAAAAGATTGGACAACCATTTGTCTGAAATGGGATAGGATTTCCTATTTTAATGGGGGGGGAGGGGGTTGCAGAGATGGTATTCAGAGGTGGTATTTAGCAGGGGAGGGGGGGTTGCAGAGGTGGTTCTGACCAGTTCTGGAGAACCGGTAGCAGAAATTTTGAGTAGTTCCGGGAACCTGTAAATAACACCTGGCACCGGCCCCATTTATTCTCTGCCTCCCGAGTCCCAGCTGATCAGGAGGAAATGGGAATTTTGCAGTAACCTTCCCTGGAATGGGGTGGGAATGGAGATTTTACAGTATCCTTCCCCTGGAGTGGGGTAGGAATGGAGATTTTGCAGTATCCTTCCCCTGCCACACCTACCAAGCCATGCCATGCCCCCAAACTATGCCCACAGAACTGGTAGTAAAAAAAATTGAATCCCACCACTGGGAAGGTTGGATTAGAAGACCTCCAAGGTCCCTTCTGTTATTCTGTGTGTAAACAAAAAGTACCACCACTGATCACTTTTATATCACGACTTTAGCATAATTCAGTATGATATAGATGTTTTCTCTCCTGATGTCCAATTTGCACAAGTCTGTTCTTTTGTTATTTTTATTAGCTTCTGTCATCTTTATTTAGCTCCTAAGTGTTATTACTGTATATCCAAACGTTGTTTTTATTCCCAGTTTCTTATGTATTTGAAATTTTTCTAGTATTTTACATCTCATATCATATATGTGATTAATTTTCTTTATTCTTCACAGACTTTTTTGTCTTAATGTGTAAAAAGGTAACAAGATTTATATATGATTTTACAGTTTTCCCTTGCATGCGTTTTCGTACAGCATACATGAAAATCAATTCTTTCATAATGTCCTTGCTTCAAACATTTATAATCCAAATCTTTATATATTTCCTGAAAGCTTCAAGATCAAATATGACTAGAGTGATTAGTTTATTGTATCAATTTTCACTCATCATTAAGCACAATACAGTACAATTATATATACCCGTGATGGCGAACCTATGGCACGGGTGCCACAGGTGGCACGCGGAGCCATATTGGTGGGCATGCAAGTGTTGCCCTAGCTCAGCTCCAGCGCACATGCGTGCACCGTGCACCACTTCCACCGGAAGTCGGGAAACTGGCTGTTTCCAGCCTCCGGGGGGGATGGGGAAGGCCGTTTTTGCCCTCCCTAGGCTCCTAGAAAGCCTGGGGAGGGGGGAAAACGGGCCTACCGGGCCCACCAAGCCATTGCGTGCCAAAAACAGAGGGAAGTGGGGAGGGGTCATGTGTGCATTTGCAGGAGGGCAGGGCGCATTGAATTATGGATGTGGGCACCCGCACCCGCGACCCCCCCATGCTCCCCCCGATTTTGGCACGCAATGGCAAAAAGGTTACCCATCACTGATATATACTCTTCTAGGTATATATCAATATGTAAAGGTTGCACTACCCCTGACCATAATACAGTTTGATTTATTTTGGACATAACTGAGTTATCTAATCATTGTAATAGAGAGCCACTTGAAAACCAAACTGGTCTACTTTAAAGGTTTCTTCAAGGTCTAATTAATAATATATGTGAGGCACTTTGGACAAACATTTTATAAATACTTAATCATTATACTGCACAGAGGAATAAAACGTTATATAAGGAAAATGTGGCAGAGATTAAAAAACAGAATACCAACCTCTAGGAGGTGAGAAGATAGGGTAAATGATAGAAGAAGGGGAAAAAATCACTTTTATGATGCATTAGTAAAGAACATTTCCTATGACACGATATGTTTTTGCTTGCATCGTATTTTATTTTTTGGCATGCTTGCCTTGAAATTTTTTCCTAAATTATAAAAACATCACCTTTGGTAAAATATTGTCATCTTGAGCCAGTCTGCACTAAATTTTCTCTGAAATTTATTATTGTATTGCAAATTATTATAGGGATTTATGAGTTTTGTTGTGCTTGAATGAATCTTTTTTTTCCCATTCTCCATTGTACATTTGAAGATTTGAGGCATGGCTGTTAATCCTATCTGTTTGCTCCCTAGTTCCATGTGAGCATAATGACAGGCAACCTGATGATAGTTACCAGTATAGCTTAGTACTACTTCTGCTTATCCTATCTTTCTCCCACTGTGTGCTCTTATCGTTCCCTTGTTGGGTTTTCATTTTTTGGGGTTGGGGATGGGTGGGTACATTAATCCTATGTCCTCTGTCTCACATATTTTATACCCATAAAGGTCAAACAGCATGAGCAGCAGCATTTGTTTTGTATCACCATCAGACCAGAAGTGGGTTCTAAATTTTTTTACTACCGATTCTGTGGGCGTGGCTTATTTTGTGGGCGTGGCTTGATGGTCATGTGACAATTATTTAGGATTTATCATAGGTACTGGTCTACCAGGCTTTTAACTGCTTGCAGAGCTGTACCGATCTACTCATGTATTTTTGCAGGCACTGGTCTACTCATGTGTTTTTGCAGGCACTGATCTAGTCATGTATTTTTGCAGGCACTGGTCTACTCATGTATTTTTGCAGGCACTGATCTACTCATGTATTTTTACAGACACTGGTCTACCCATTTATTTTTGCAGGCACCGGTCTACTCATTTGTTTTCTTTTAACACTGATCAGCTATAGGGCGGCCCTTTGAAGCCCTGTGGCAAGAGTTTAAACAGTTTTTTTTCCCTCTAGCCATCAGCTGGGACTCAGGAGGCAGCAATAGATTGGGGGGTGGGGCCAAATAAAAGGTAAGAATAACGCGGGGGGGCAGAACTGGTTCGGTGACATCATATTGTCATCGTTATCAGCTCGGCGGAACCGGGAGGAACCCACCGCTGCATCAGACCATGATAGAAGATGAGGTTTTCTGCTATGCATTCTCATCTAAAAATAAATTTTGACCAAGTCAGATCAAATTTTGCTATTCCCAATTTTCCAGAAACAGGTGGGGTGGGGCAAGGCAAGGCAAGGCAAGGCAGAGGTGGGGAGTGTAGTGTAGTGGAGAGGAGAGGAGAGGAGAGGAGGAGAGGAGAGGAGAGGAAAGGAATGGAGAGAGAGGAGAGGAGAGGAGAGGACATTGGTTTCAGTTCTAGAAAATTATCTATTTTATGAAGTTTCAAATGGTTAATATTAAGGTCTATCTGGGCACACCATCTAAAGATGAACAAACTAGATAACATAAAGGTCATATAGCCAAACCCAAGTACCTGAATGGGAAGCAGGTTCAGGACTTGCCATTCTGTATTCCTCCATTATAGACCAGGGGTATCAAACTCAATTTCATTGAAGGCTGCATCAGAGTTGTGTTTGACCTCGGGGGGCTGGGGTAGGCATGGCCAGGATGGGTGTGGTGAGCTTGGCGTCACTTGTGTCGGGGGTGCCTGTGGTGGCCTGAGAGCTCTGCCTGTGAAAATGGGCTTGCGAGCTCCATTTTCGGCTGTGATGGCCTCCTGCAACCCTCTTCCAGCAAAAAAAGGAGCTTGGGAAGGCCATGGGCAGGTCCTTCACTGTTCTCAGGGTGGCCCCATAGGTTACCTAAGCACCCCTTGGGCCGGATCCAGCCCGCGGGTCTTGAGTTTGAGACCCCTGCCTTAGACCTTGAATGGCACTCCTAGGCACATTTCCTTTAGAAGCTGAGTCATCAGCATATGGAAAACCGTAAGAGTATGAGGAAGGGAAACAGCTGTTTAAAAGGCACTTTTCTTAAGCTTGAAGAATTTATTAAGCTAGATTAATAAATCTAGACTGCTTAGTTTAGGGTGAGGTGGGGAACAAGGAATCTTGGGTGTTTATGGCCATTCATAGCTGAAACAACTCCTGTACCACTGAGTCCATACTTTGGCATTGTCTATTTGCAAGTGTCTTGAATCCTGAAATAGATACCTACCATTGTCTTTATCTCCTGAACCTGGCCCAGTAGTATAAAAATAGTCAAAGCAGTGACAGGAGCCTTTACAGCAGGCCTTTAGTCTTTAGAAAAATCACACCTGTTCGTGGCTGCTACAGGGCTAGTAGGTCCACACAGGAGACCCTAAGCATTTCCTTATAGTGGCATGATGAGGGAAGGGTGGAGCAGCATAAAGAAGGGGTCAGAAGGCTAAACTAGGTTATGAAACATGCCATAAATGCTGTATATAAATATGGATAGGGATTAGGCCATTTTTGTTGCCCAAAAGGATGAGCTATTCTACTGCGCCCCAGTCTGATGCTCTCCCAATATATTGTCTCCTTAATTGAACTTCAAAGCTTTTTCTTCATCTTCAGTCTAAATTATCAGCAACAAGTAAGGAAATGGAAGTGATCATAGAAAAAGTTGTAGATCGGCTATAAGCAGGACCTATATAACTTTAACTTGTTAGCTTGAGAAGAATCAAATGATTGTGTAATTGGATTTCACACCTCAAAAGATTAATGCTATTCTTCTGCTGAAGTAATGTTTGTTAATTTAGTTAACTGACAAAGGAAGACAACCACTTGTTCTCAATTTTCTTAAAATAACTGATCTGCAATAAGAATGCGACAGTAAGGTGTACTTAATGGGCTTATACACATACGCTTACAAAATGGATTTAATTGTTATAATGAAGGGAATCTGTAAAATAATGAAGATGATTTATCATATGAAGGCAAACCAAGCTGCTTCTTCACACTATGTGATGCACTATTCAAGATGGGCTTCTGCTTCAGAAAATTAGATATTGGTCCATGTAATGCCAAATTTTGAAAAGTAATCTGATACTTAGGGGATGAATCAGGAAAGTACAAGCTTTATACTTTAAAGATAGGTTTAATCACTTATAATTAAAAATACATAAGTACAATAAACCTCACTGAAGAAGAATCCAATTACCTTCTACAAAGAAAAGTCCTGTCTAGTTAAAGTATTACAGTTCTTTGGGAATGGAGAGGAGAGGAGTGACATGGTATTTTCTTTAACTGAGCTCTCTCTCAAAAAAAAAAAAAATTAACACTGAAGTTGTGGCAGACAACTTAATAAAAAAAGAAAACCAGTTCTACTTTGCTATGAAACAGGCAAGAAATATAATAAGCATCAGTAAGAAAAGAATTGAAAAGACAATTGGCATTATTATCATGTCTTTATACAATTCTATCACAATTCTAGAAAAGTTTTTGCAGAACAGATAGGAAGAACTAAAACCAACAAAGTATTAAAGCAATTCTCTTACAGTATATTATTGCAATATAGATATATCAGCTTAAGATAGAGGCAGTAAAGTGAGAATTATTGAAATTTGTGCTGGCAATGGAGAAAGTATAAGGGTTGTCCCATGAATATTTAAAAGAGATAAAGAGATAACATTTGAGGCATAGTTAACTTATAGACAAGCAAAGTTCATCATTCTGAATAGGGAATTAGTCACTAATGGCTTAGTCATAAGAGTGATGTGTTCATTCAGTAGAAGTAGCATTCTTTTAAATAATAGTTGCTGAATAACACAGCAAAATGCTTAGGGTCAAGAATCAAGCAGCTGCTATTATGGAAGCAGAATGATGAATATTTTATTGTTTTATGTATTATGTTCTCGTCTGCTTAACAATCAGTATACCAACAGCCCTTTGAAATGGCTCTGTAAATGGATTTAAGCCACAGCAGCTGACAAATACATCAATGTTACATGAACATATAGGCCAAACCCAGTTGCTTCCCCCCCCTTTTTTTGAGCTATCAGACATTTATCAGACTTCTTCAAATGCAAAATACATTCTAATATAACCGAGAGATTTCCAATTGAAATTCAACCAATTTTTGTCAAGTGATCTCTCCCAGCTGTTTCCTTTAGATATTAAATAAAATGGGGGGAAATTGGGGAATCCCATGAAATAATTACCACGAATAAAGCTATAATCCTCCAGTACCTCTTACACGGTGATCAAATAGCAACTGAAATAAAGTAAAACAAAGCCTCTAACTTTCAACTGAAGAGTATATTTAGAAACTATTACCAAGATCGATAATGCTGAAGGGGGGGGGGAACAATCAATAGGGTTACACTTCCTTTTTCTATCTACTAGCAAATGCCATATCACAGGGCAAACAAAACTGTTTTCTGTCCCAACGGTGAGCCTGATTTTTCACTGTATTGATGAAGGTGTCAACTTTATCAAAAATCTCTAGACTGTTATGGAATCCCTTACTCAAGTACCTTATCCCGAAAAGATAATAATTACTTCCAGATCCAAATGTATTTCTTCAAGAGCAATCTGGCTTCTATCTCTTCCTCTTTCAATGAATAATTAAGAATAATTATTGTGGCTGTTTCCTCCTCACTAATCTAACAAGCCAAGCAGGGGTGGGTTTCAAAAATTTTTACTACCGGTTCTGTGGGCATGGCTTGGTGGGCATGGCTTGGTGGGTGTGGCAGGGGAAGGATACTGTAAAATCTCCATTCCCACCCCATTCCAGGGGAAGGTTACTGCAGAATCCCCATTTCCTCCTTGATCAGCTGGGATTTGGGAGGCAGAGAATAGATGGGGGTGGGGCCAGTCAGAATTTTTACTACAGGTTCTCCGAACTACTCAAAATTTCCGCTACCGGTTCTCCAGAACTGGTCAGAACCTGCTGAAACGCACCTATGAAGCCAAGACAGCCAAAGATTGAGAATAACAAAGATTGAGAATAACAATTGATAACATTTGTCCAATTTCCATCCTCACACTTCAACATTTAGAACATATTCAATACATTTGAACATAAAAGGAGTATAAATCCTACTTCTAATATAATTGTATTTCCTGTGGGATCCAAGATGTAAATGATTTCAAAGTGTTCAGCAAAATTAATCACTGCAGCAGTTGGGGAGCTGATTGAATCCTTTCGGTCTTTTCAAACAAACTACAGGTAGTCCTCGACTTACGACCACAACTGAGCCCAAAATTTCTGTTGTTAACTGAGTCATTTGTTAACAGAGTTTTACCATCTTTCTTGCCTTAGTTGTTAAGTGAATCACTGCAGTTGATAAGTTCTTAAGTGAATCTGGCTCCCCCCTTGATTTTGCTTGTCAGAAGGTCACAAAAGGAGATCCCATGACCTTGGGACACAGCAACAGTCATAAATATGAACCAGTTGCCAAGCATCTGAATTTTGATCCCATGATCATGGGGATGCTGCAAAGATCGTAACTGTGAAAAACGGTCATAAGTCACTTTTTTCAGTGCTGTTGTAACTTTGAACGGTTACTAAATGAACTGTTGTAAGTCAATGACTACCTGTATCTCACTTTTGGGAACAATATACAATCAGGCATACCTTTTACCTTCAGAAGTTGTTGAAGTTACGAAGAAAATTATTCAGCAATTCTTGGCAATGAAGTCTGCCATTAGCTTATTGTGCATGCTTATAGATTGAATAAGAAACTAATTTAATTCCTTTGGCAGCTACTAGGTTTGTTATTACAAAACACTGGAGAAGGAAAGTACATCCCTTTTTTTTGTAACGGAACTATTTAAAAGGGTAGGAAAGTGCATTGGCCAAAAAATTAGCACAACAATGAAGAGCTTTGAAACCTTGTAAAAATAAGAATATGTTTGTTCAAATCTAGTCACCACCCTTTAGCTCTGTTAACAATGTTTTTCCTGAGAGGTTACATTCACATGAATAAATATTCTATGTAAAAATATTGAATCAGGATCTTTAAAGCCTCTTACACGCATTTTAAATGCTTGTATCTATATGTGCCTATTTCCAATTTCTTTTCTTTTTCCATTGTTATGGCTCTTTTTAATTTAATCTTTCCATGGTTATTGTTATTGCTGTTTAATTTTTTTTATTTCTGCACTTTATTTAACCTTTTGACATTTCATTTAAATTGAAAAGCAAAACAATGAAATAAATTGTTTCACATTTGCCATCTTTAATTTATTTTTAATGTTTTTATTTGTATCTCATCTTTATTATTTTTACAAAATAACTCAAGGTGATGAACATATTCAACGCATCTCCTTCCTATGTTCCACACAACCGCCCCTTTGTGAAGTGGGTTGGGCTGAGAGAAAAAGGGACCGGCCAAGGTCACCCAACTGGCTTTCATGGCTAAGGTGGGACTTTCTAACCTGGTGTCTTAATCACTTGACCTTCTCCGCGGTGATTGTACGTACTACAATGTAAAATGGGGAAGGTGCTACACAAACACACAACCTCTCCTATTCACTGCACTCTGGATCAAGCAAATACTTTTTTTTTTTTTAACAATAAGGTTCCAACTCAGTGGAATTGTCCTTTCCTTCATAGGGTGAATGGTGCAATGAGGTAACATGAATCTGTTAATAGTTTCTTAGCCCTTTAGATAGTAACCTCTGCCATGTCATTTATTTCAATATATGTGTCAAGCGCCCTCGACAACTTACCGAATAAGAGGGGCACTCCATGTGGAAAACCAGCTGGCCGAACATATTAATGCCAGAATAATAAACACGGGTGTTGGTGATGGTGGCGAGAATGGGGCGATAGTGATAGCAATGTTGGTGATGGGATTAGTGCGGTTCGGTACAGCTGTTTGCGGGATATTGGGAGGTAGGAATCCTGTGCCGGATAGTTGGAACAGCCCGACCTGAAGCTGTAAATACAGACTGATGATGTCATATGCCAGCAACCGGAGGAAAGCTCCAGCAACTTCAAAGCAGGGAGGAAAGCATGCAGCTTATCAGCTGACGCTGATTGTGGCCAATTACAAAGCAGCCGGCAGGATAGCCTATAAAAAGGAGTTGAGTAGTGACCGCTCTCAGCTCCAGTTTTTTTTCTTGTATAGAGAGACGGCATTTGCTTATCATCTGTCAAGTAGCTGTCATTAAACGAGTTAAATCATAGTTTGAGTCATGTGTTTAATTCGGCCAGCACAGGCAGGAAAGAAAAGCCGAGAATATGGAATGTTTGCTGCCCTTTACCTGATAACCTTCCTGTGCCTATACTTCTGTCTTATATTGATGGCACTACTGTTTATGGCATTAGTAGATGAAGACGGAATTTGCACAGTCTGCTCAATCATGGTTTCATGAACAAGCCACCATTGTCTTAGTTTACATAATATGCTGTGCTAAAATTAAAGCATATGACAGCTAACGGTGATGCAGGAAACCAGCCCTGAAAGACAGAACTCTACATTTTTATTTATTTTTTTGCCCTCAGCTTCATAATCACATAGATCTCAGTTCAGTCCTTCCAGAGTCAGTTCTGCCTTTGCATTTCCAGCATCGCATTCTGGAGCCTTCTAGATCAATCAGATAGTCAACCTACTTATGCTGCTGTCATAAAGAACAACACCTTTGAATTTACCAAGCAGCAGTGAGCTGTGGGGGTGTGAAGGGGAAGGAGAATAGCTTTCTGGGTATAAATAGCAACCTGTTAACTAGTAGGCTATTATGCTAACACAATCCTGTCTGACTCAACAGAGAAGTGCTGCCATTTTGTTAGGTTCCGATTTAGATCTTTCAGGAGAGCAAAGTAAGAAGCTGGCTCCATGCTTGATCATTTGGCCAGCTGGCCAAATCAGAACAATGGGAAAGAAAGTGGTATGCAAGTAAACTGCAAATGAAGTAAATATATATCCTATAGAATCTTTATCTGCAGCTTTTTGAAAAACCAGGCTACTGTGATTAGGTATAGTTGCAATGACTAAACTGAAAAGCAGCTGACCCTAGGAGAAGGTAGGATGACCTTTCAGTTGTATTTGTGCTAAATGCTTACTTTGAATAACAGAATAACAGAGTTGGAAGAGACCTTGAAGGTCTTCTAGCCAACCTCCTGCTTAAATAATAAACCCTATACTATTTTGAACAAATGATCACAATCTCTTCTTAAAAACCCACAACTTCTGGAGGCAAGGCATTCCACTGATTAATTGTTCCAAATGTCAGGAAACTTCTCCCTAGTTCTACGTTGGTTATCTCCTTGATTAGTTTCTATCCATTGCTTATTGTCCTGCACCACAATGTCAGGTGCTTTGGAGAATAGGTTGACACCCCTCTTCTTTGGGGCAGCCCCTGAGATATTGGAATTGTTATGTATTGATACTTTTGAGCGGGAGTTTCAAACCTGCCTACGTTTCTGATTGGCTGACAGTCCCTCCAGGATTGTATATAAGGAGGACTGCAGCCTCTGAGTTTTTGCTGAAGTCTCACTGTAAATTAAAGAGCTGTTGTCACTTGCTTGGTTGTGCCTCTCGTTATTCCCGAACCACTTCATTGGCGACGAAGGTGGGATAGAGGTCACAACAAGCGAACCAGTGAGACCACGAGCTTCAGCTAGGCGACGAGGCGAACTACAGGAGGCATACCGAACATGTCTGCCTACGTTCCGCCCAAGCCTTTTGATCCGACCCGCGAAAAATGGGTCTCGTACCTGACGAGGTTCGAATGCTCGCTCGAAGCTAGCGACATGCAAGGGCTCTCCGCTAATCGGAAGAGGGCCCTCTTCCTAAGCCACTGCGGACCGGACGTGTTCGAGATGGCAGAGTCACTGTGCGAGCCAACGCCGGTCCAGACCGTTTCCTGGGACACCCTGATGGCCACGCTCCGGGCTCACTACGCTCCCGTGCCCTCCAAGTTCGTGCAACGATACCAACTCAGACAGCGCGTACAGCGAGAGGGAGAACCGGTCAGCGCATACATGGCCAGTCTGAGAAAAGCCGCAACCCATTGCAACTATAGAGACTTGGACGATGCGTTGCTTGAGCAACTCATCTGTGGTGTCCGGGACATTAGGCTGCAACGGCGCCTGCTCGCCAAGCCTGATTTAATGCTTGCTGGAGCCCTAGACGAGGCCAGGGCTCACGAAGCCTCCACAAAAGCCGCAGAAATGCTGCAGCGTCCGCTGACCAGCAAAGACAACCCCAAGTCTGCCCCGGTGCACAGAGAAGACGCCGGATCCAGCTCGGAGTCCGAGTCGGATGAAGACGTCTTCCGAACGGAGCACCAGAGAAAGGACACTGGCAGCCCCCGGCGAAGCTGTCCCAGCTGTGGAGGGCACCATGACAGACTGTCCTGCAAATATAGGGAGGCTATTTGCAGGCGTTGCGAGAAAAAAGGGCACTTGGCGCGAGTCTGTAGAGCCATTCTGCCCAGAAAACACCAACCACGTGAGCGCCGCAGCCAACCAGAATCAACGCGCCAGAAACAACCAACGAGAGAAGGCGGCGCGAAAAAACGGCGCGAATTTGAACCTCGAGATGGCCGCAGCATTCACATAGACCAGGCCAGCGCGGAAATCGAGGACAAAGTCAGCACGGTGGTCGAAATCAACGGCAAGCCATGCTCAATGGAGATCGACACCGGATCGGCTCTCTCCATAATGTCTTGGGCGACCCTAAAGACCCTCTTGCCGTCGTTCCGGAAGGACCAGCTCTCCAAACAGAGACTGCGCATCCTAGACTACCAGGGGAACCGAGTCCCCCTCGAAGGCGTGGGCACGTTCCGAGTCACCTACGGAGACTACGAAAGAGACCTGCCACTGACCATTGTCACGAAGCAGCTTCCCAGCCTTCTCGGCATGGGGTGGTTCCGAGCCCTCGGCATGGGTTTCACCGGCGTCCACCAGATGCTCAAGTCATCGTTAAAAGACAGTCTCCTGACCGAGTTCCAGGACGTTTTCGGGGACACGTTGGGCAAGTATGTGGGGACCCCTATCTCCCTTAACTTAGACCCCAACGTAGCCCAAATAAGACTCAAAGCCAGACGGGTGCCTTTCGCATTGAAACCAAAGATCGATGCGGAACTGGACAAACTGATTAAACAAGGGGTGTTGGTTCCCGTCGACCATGCAAAGTGGGAAACCCCTATAGTGACCCCAGTCAAGTCCGACGGCTCAATTAGAATCTGCGCCGACTACAAGTGCACGATCAACAAGGCTTTGCAGCCGAGCGCCTATCCGGTGCCGATCGTGCATCATCTACTACACTCCCTGGGGCCCGGAAAATTTTTTGCCAAATTAGATCTGGCTCAGGCCTATCAACAATTACCAGTCGATGATGCCACGGCAGAGGCACAAACGATTGTTACTCATAGGGGTGCATTCAAATGCACCAGGCTCCAGTTTGGAGTGAGCGTCGCACCCGGCCTGTTTCAAAGCACCATGGAGCGCCTTCTGCAAGGGCTTCCCGGAGTGGTGCCCTATTTTGATGACGTTCTAGTCAGCGCTCAGGACGAACGTCAGTTAGAGGATAGAGTAAGGAACGTCCTTTCTAGATTTAGGGAAGCGGGACTAAGGCTGAAAAAAAAATAAATGTATGATCGCTGTCCCATCCGTTGAATTTTTGGGGTACAGGGTGGACGGCACAGGCATCCACCCTACCGAAAGCAAGGTGAGAGCAATTAAGAGCGCACCTGCCCCCAAGACCAAAGCTGAGCTCCAAGCCTTCCTTGGACTGCTCAATTTTTACTCAATGTTCCTAAAAGACAAAGCTACCATCGCAGATCCCCTACACAAACTATTGGGGAAGAATGTACCATGGGTCTGGGGGAAACCACAAGCAGCCGCTTTTGAGGCAGTTAAGAGACTTCTATCAGAAGACAGTTTCCTAATCCAATACAACGCAGCGCTACCGCTTGTATTGGTTTGTGACGCCTCCCCCGTAGGAGTTGGTGCCGTCCTGGGCCATAGACTGCCGAATGGCCTAGAGGCGCCCATTGCGTTTTACTCTCGCACCCTGTCAAGTGCAGAGCGAAACTATAGCCAATTGGACAGAGAGGCTCTGGCTGCAATTGCGGGGGTTAAAAAGTTCCACGAATATCTCTTTGGCCGGCAATTCGAACTTGTGACTGATCACCGGCCCTTGCTGGGACTTTTGGCAGGTGACAGGCCCACCCCCGCTGCCCTGTCCCCACGTTTGACTAGATGGGCTATTTTTCTTTCGGCCTATTCGTACCAACTTGTACATCGACCTGGACGGACCCTGGGTCACGCGGATGCCCTCAGCCGCTGTCCCCTACCTGACTTACTGACCAATCCAACACCTGAGGCCTCCGTCCTTCTACTGGACACATTAACTTTGGGACCTATTTCCTCTGCCGAAGTGGCTAAAGCCTCAGCCAGGGACCCAATCATTCGCACTGTGATGGGGTGGGTGCTGAAAGGGTGGCCGGTCAAGGTGGACGGGGGGGACTATCAAGGTTTTGTAAACAAATGGAACGAACTGTTTACGCAAGGGGGTTGTTTATTGTGGGGTGATCGGGTGGTAGTGCCAACAAAACTGCGAACGAGGGTCTTGGAATTGTTGCACGAAGGGCATCCGGGCATTGTCAGAATGAAAAGTTTAGCCCGCAGTTACGTTTGGTGGCCCAACATGGACCAAGTTATCTCTGAGTGGGTGGGGAAGTGCAGACCCTGCCAGGAGTCTCGCCCTGATCCCCCGGTAGCGCCCATCCGAGAGTGGGAGAAACCAAAAGGGCCATGGGGGAGGATCCATATTGATTTTGCTGGCCCCTTCCACGGGCAAACGTTTTTAATTGTAGTAGATGCCTTTTCGAAATGGCTCGAAATCATTTTAATGCCCTCTACCACAGCTGAGTCTGTTATTAAGGCCCTTCGCAAGCTGTTCGCCACACATGGCCTACCGGATACCCTAGTATCTGACAACGGCCCTCAGTTCACAGCAACCCTGTTCGAGGGATACTTGGCCGGACTGGGCATCCGCCATGCCCTATCGGCCCCGTTTCACCCGGCTTCTAACGGATTGGCCGAACGTTTTGTAAGAACGGCCAAAGAGGCCCTATCCAGACTAGACAACGGGGACTGGCAGGCCAGGATAGATCAATTCTTAGCTGTCCAGCATGCCACACCATGCACAGCCACAGGGAGAAGCCCAGCAGAGCTCCTCATGGGCAGGAAGCTCCGATGTGTGTTAGATAGGCTTCATCCCAACTATTCGCACGAAAACTTCAAGGGAGAGACCTCCGGCCTAAGACAGTTTCAGGTTGGGTCCCCGGTGTTCGCTCGTAACTATGCCAGCGGACCTCTATGGGTTGCAGGAACCATAGTGGGCATAACGGGCCCAAAATCCTATACGGTAGACGTAGGGGTAGACAGACTCTGGAAGCGCCACATAGACCAGCTAAGAAAAAGGGTAGTCGGCGAAGCAAACATAAATTTAGATATATCCGAGCCTAACTATAACAACTTTCCCAAAACAGCTAACTCAAGCCCGGGTTCGCGAGAATACTTAGCTGACAAGCCCTGGTTCCAGCGCCGCCCCAGCGAGTCGCCACTCCCAACCGGGGATAACCATGCCCCGGACAAAATCCAGGAGGTTCCATTGGCGGAGCCGGGAGAGACAGAAAGTCCCTCCGACCAGCTTGACGCCCCACCAAACACTGAACTGCACAGGTCAACTAGGACGAGAACTCGCCCTGGGCACCTGCGAGATTTTGTGTGTACTTATGTAAATTTTTGAATGTCAGTGCCTTCTGGGAAGGGAGGGGTGTTATGTATTGATACTTTTGAGCGGGAGTTTCAAACCTGCCTACGTTTCTGATTGGCTGACAGTCCCTCCAGGATTGTATATAAGGAGGACTGCAGCCTCTGAGTTTTTGCTGAAGTCTCACTGTAAATTAAAGAGCTGTTGTCACTTGCTTGGTTGTGCCTCTCGTTATTCCCGAACCACTTCAGGAATACTGCTATCATGTCACCCCTAATCCTTCTTTCCAGTAGACTAGACATTCCCAATTCCTGCAACCGTTCTTCATATATTTTAGCCTCCAGTCCCCTAATCATCTTTGTTGCTCTTCTCTGCACTCTTTCTAGAGTCTCAACATCTTTTTATATTGTGGTGACCCAAACTGGATGCAATATTTCAAGTGTGGTCTTATCAAAGCATTATAAAGTAATTAAACCATTGCATACAGAATTATCCCAGAAGCATGGGCTCACAGAGCATAGTAACTTATAAAACAGTACTGCCGGGTTTGTGTAACTAGCCATGTTTAGATGTGTTTGGCTTGTTTGTGGCTCTGGACATTGTGGGAAGCTATGTCTTTCCAACAAAAACTGTTAGGGATATAGGAGAAATGTTTTACCCCATTGTTTCTGATCACCTAAACAAAGGAGGAAATAAAAATAATGTGTCATTTCACAAAAGAAAGGATGAAAGTGTTTGGGGATAAAACAGCTTTAACAATTAAGATAAAATGCTCAGAAAAAAACTAGGATGATATAAAATAACAATGGGAAGAGCTACTGACTCTTTTATGTACAACACAATAAATGTATCCTTCTAATTAATAAATAAAACTGCAGAACTTAATTGCCTTTGGAAATTGGCCACCCTAGAAAAAACAGCCTGTTATGTGATCTTGTAGTGTACTTAACACTAGTTAACATATTTTGATTTCTGTTCATAAAAAGAAAAACACTTTTTATGATTGCAGAGAAAAAAAAATATAGAGAGGAACCAACTGAATCTCCAAGAGGCTTCTCACTAGACTAATGAACTATTCAATTCTCTTAGGGGAAGCTAAAATATCCACTACATATATTCAAACATCAACAATGTTAATTATCTCATCCTCTATGGAATACAGAAAAGCCATGGCTAGAGCATTGTCCCATGCTTAATCTTATTTTGGGAAGTCACCTTAATCTTATTTTGGGAAGTCAATATGTGCTAGAGGAAGCACATATTGGGGGGAGTGAGGAGATTTTAAAAGTTATAATTACTGCTGCCTTTTGAACTCCTTAGTTTTTTTAATTAACTAAACACACAAAAAGGAAAGCATATACATTATTTTATAAAATTATAAAGGAAAAAGGTTAAAAAGAAACAAATATATACATATGGTTATTGTACATATACATGTACATATGTTTATTTATATATGTATGCATGTCTGTGAAGAAGACATGAGGACATGCATACATATGTAAAGTTGTACAATAAACATTTCAATAAATGGAAATAATGCATGTTTTTATTCTATGTTCCCAGGAGAAGCTAGGCGAGGATAGTTAACAAGAAAAGACCAATCAACAATAATAGTTGTACTATCATTATTTTATAATGGTAATTGGTAATAATAACATTTGTCACAGATTTATCAGCATCAATCAAGTTTGAAAATAAAGAGGTAAAGATAAGAAGGCAGGGTATAGATATTATATACATGGTAAATTATGCCACATGTTAAATGATAAATAATAAAAATATCATCTGTGTATAGATCCCTTGAGTGGTTCTGTTAGAAGTGAGACCTTTTTTTACTTCTGAAGGATATAACAAAACCAAGTTTGATATAAGTTTGTCTTCGGTGTGTTGAGTTACTTTAAACAAACAGCTGGTAAAAATAGGTAAAAGCCTTAAAAAGCAGCAACCTGGAAGTACAACGTGTATTCAAGAAACTAAAATAGCCTGGCAGAGATCTGAACTTAGTGCCAGATGGAGCCAAGATATTATTATGGTTTATGCTGTTTATTTTTTCATTAAGCACATTGTCTTGCTGCGATTTTTTTTATCTGTTTTAAATTAATTCTAATTACCCGCAGGCATTTAGAAAGCCTGTGGTGCACTCCTTATTGAATTACTGTTCTTTCCATTAGAATTATTTGTTTTCCTTGTCAATGTCTCT
Source organism: Pantherophis guttatus (assembly GCF_059756535.1). Lineage (NCBI taxonomy): Eukaryota > Metazoa > Chordata > Lepidosauria > Squamata > Colubridae > Pantherophis > Pantherophis guttatus. The sequence continues at coordinate 197,552,396 of NC_142064.1, forward strand.
TTTCCATTTTGGTCAGATTTGTCGCTTGAAACATCAGTGTAAAAATGTTCACACACAAACAAAGTTTTTGAAGTGATGAGAAGAAACAATCGTCTCCTTGGTTCTCTTTTACTTCTAAGATCCAGATCTTATATCTGTACCCAGAACTATTAACCTCTTCCTTCCTTTCCATTCTCCACATACGATTATTTAACTCATTTATTATTGTTTATCTGAGGAAGCATTCCTGTTGTTGGGGCAATGGAAAGAAAGGGACGAGAAAAAAGAAAAGCCTCTGTTGCCATAGCAGCCGTTTGGTCCAGCAATCGTCCGTCTGTGATTCCATTTGATGGAAAGGACCTGACTCTGCTCTACTGGCATTTGCCCAAGACAAATTCAAACTGACAGGCTCTTTAGGATCTGAATCATTTATAAAGCAGAGGCCACATGGGTGTGCATGTACGTGGGCATGTGTGAAGAGAAAAGGAAGGGAGGGAACATGGGTGGCACTAGGGACATGTGTTACAGGAAGAGCATGGATGAGGGAACCAGCAGGGTCTATTTTGCATGAACTTTCTTGTGTTCTTTCATCCATTCTAGCAAAGCAAAGCCCTTGTTAGATTCCAGCTAGTCCTTCAAATCAAGGACTCTCATTCTATAACAGTGAGAAGAGCTCTGGAGAGCAAGGGGACCAAAGGGACAGAACACATGGCTGCCCTTTTCTTCCCTCAGCCCCACAAATGGGTTTGACCTGCATACATTAGTAGGTGAATTGTGCTTTTCTTCTTGCATGAAAAGCCACTTTCTGCTTTTGAGGCACAAGACCAAGCCTGCAAGCCTTTTCAGGCCATTAGAGCAACACTAAAAGATGCAAGGAAAAATGCTTAAGTGATGAATCTCTCCTTTATCTTTTTACCAATCAATGCCCTTCTCCTATGATGACAGGAAAACCAACCTTTTTCCTGACTCCTGTCATCTTTTTTCACTGAAGTTTGCCTTGAAAAGCAGTCAGATTCCACTCCAGCACTGTTCCGACTACTACAGGTGCAGGCAAAAGAAACGGAAAGGGGGAGAGTTGCATAGCAACCCCACTCAGGACAGACGAGCTGCCATCATTTTTTGCTTGGCAAGACCTTTAAAACAGGCACAATTCTCCCAGCATTGAAAAATACTATTGCAATAAAGGAGGTTGCTGCTGCTATATAAATTCAGCCACCGTTGTTTATAAACCATGGCTCATGGGTGTTATGTAATCCCAGCCAAGTGTGAGTCAACACATCATGGTTAAACAAACCATGGCATAATGTGCAAATCCACGCATCCAAATTTCTTTCTGTTAAGTAAAAGGAATATATTATTTAGGTAAGTGTTGTGTGAGATGCAGGTCAGCTGGGGCAGGCTAAAGCAAACAGTCAGCAGGGTCAGATAGAAAAGTGAACAGGAATCACCCACTCTCTCTTTTCTTCAAGTCACATCTTTCTCTGAAATCTATCTTTCCTTTTCTCCCTTCTCCCCCCTCCCCTCTCTCCAATGCTCTGTTTTTCTTTTGTTTACTCTCCATTCAGCAGTTTGCCAAGTGAGGGACCTTCTTACTAGGGATCTGAATTGCTTGTTTGAAAAGGCCTTGTCAATTCCTTTGAGGAAGCTTACGCTTTGCCCAAGAACCACATGCCAAATGAGGACTATAGGTTGCTCCCCCATTGGCTAAACACATTTGGGGGGGAGATGGAAATTCAAGAACAGGAATGTCCATTTGCCTTCTTTGGCCTATAAGGGTCATTTTCCCCAAATCAGATGTGTAGAATTGAGGCAGCAGGAAAGAGCCCACCTTGCTACTAAATTTTATCTCCTGCAAAGTATGACAATATATGTCCAGATACTTCAGTAAAAAAAAGATTTAGAGCCAATTAACATGATTGCATTAAGGCTACTATCACAGGTCAGTGGAAGACCTGGATAAGTAAAAAAAAAGTTTAATGACCAAAAAAAAAGTCCATTGGAAGAGGACCTGTCAAGACTCTTCAAACCAAAGGTAATCTTTGATAAACCTGGGTCTGAGCTGTAATAATTTCAGACTGCAAATTGTGGCCTATTCCCTTCCTTCTATTACAAAACACTAGTGTTTTGTACAGAGAGAAAGAGAATGTGTGTGGGGGTGTTTGCAAAGGAAACTGAAAACAAGGAGGGGATTAATATACATATGGAAATGCACTCTCAAACATATTTTTAAGAACAAAACAATTAAAGGAGAAGGAATGAGACAACACTAGCACTAAAAACCACTGTAAAATTCTTGCTGAATATCTTTTTATGTTAATGAGCTCTCTTCAACAGCACATTATCTAATTAATTGAACGCACATTTGCAAATTTGAAAATAATCCTAGGTCAGCATGGCCAAGGAGGATGGAAAGTATAATTCAAAAGATCCAGGGTATAATAAATCGGGAAAGGCTGTCAGAGAAGATCGAATGTATCCCTTCATGGGAATAAATTAAAACTGCTGAATGAACAAACAGCATCAGGTAACATTTGCCTTTGAAATATACAGTATGAGAATACTGATGTTAGGTTCCCGTCATTTACCAGAAATGAAAGAAAGGTGTAACAGAAGCATGCAAAATCCCTTAGAAAGAGCTAGAAAACTTTTTCCTACCTATGTTAGGATGTTTCAGAAGGCGGCAGATCCGAGCCTCTCGTTCTAGCTTCTGATGATCTGTCAGGAAAGACATTCACAAATCAGCATGGGAAAGAGAGAGATGCCCAGCGACAAATGTGATTTCCTTCTATTATTATCATCTTGGATTTAGAACATGCAAATTCAGTTAACAGTGAATAATATTTGAAATGGTATACAGCTCTTCACAATACAGAATCAGAAAGTGATTAGAAAGGTTAACATAGGATATAAACAACAACCATTAGAAGCACCTACAAAAAGTAATCCAGAAAGATATCTAAGGGAATTAATGGATACACTGGTAATAGCATAGGATATCTCAAAGCTAAAAGTAGCTGCAGGAGATTGCAGGTGTGGAAATCAGTCAGCCCTTATAGCCCTTTGTTAAGTAATCCTAGAGTTGTATACTGTGAAGCAAGTCCACTGATTTCCATGAGATTGATTATTTAAAAGCTAAGCAAAGTCAGATATTACTTGAACTGGAAGACTATCAAGAAAGTTCAGGGATGTAAGCTCTGCTGGGAAGTTAAACAAGGAATTTTAGATGATGTTTCCATGAAAATTGACTCATTCCACTTGCCCTGAGGTACTTATAAACATACCTCAGCTTGTGTTGAGATGAGATAGAAGGAAGTTCACACAGCTATCAATCCTCCATTGTGCTGTAACTGTGCCTCAGTGCTTGGGGACCGAGTCTCACACCACAGCAGAGGTGACAAACATCAAAAGCTAAGCTGTGTATGAGTAAGAACATCACACTCCTGTCTTTATTGCTCTGCTTTTTAGGTGGTTTTTGTTGTTGTTGTTGTTGTTAGCTTTTTAAATGTCTATTCCAACAGGTATATAGAAATAATCCATGAATTCTCTTTTTTTCTTTAAAAATCAGTTGCATGCCTGAAAAACGTTGTGCAAATGGATCTGAAATAGCTGAAAATCTTCCACTGGTCCTTTAGTGACTATATGTTATGTGTAAGAGAAATAAAACTGCCTAAACCAATGCTTTTTATGCCAGCAACTCTGTTGGCATTTTGGGAAGCTGCTAAAATCTGGCAATTAATGAAAACCTTTGAGAATTGGTAGGAGTTTGAGTTTCCATCCTGCAGAAGTTATTAATATTATGGAGAATGGTTTTGCTCACTGTAATTATCAATAATAAATTATTATGCTTAACATGATTTGGCTGGTTTGTGGTCATTCTGTTATTGTTTTTACGGTATTGTACTCTTGGAATCTTTTATCAGCTTGAGCAGTGTACTCTATATATTGCAGGAAATATTTATATAAGTATGAGATGGCAGCAGTCCTTCCAAGTTTACTAGGAATATTTTTGATCAATTTGTCATTGACGACCATCAGAATACATGGTATTTTATATTAAAATGGGTCTACTCGGGCAACTTTTAATTTAGAATTTAGTAGAGGATAATGACCACAATGCAGAAGGGAAATAAAAGTGACTAAAAGCAAGTATGTTTAGTCCAAGTACACATTAGTGTAAGGGGCAAAATCGTTTACCATACCATGATGAAGAGGAGGAAGGTGGCAGAGGTTTCTTTAATCTTTCTCCTTTCAAAAAGTCTAAAACAATGGGCTATAAAAAAGTCTACCTAACAGAAAATTTGTAACAATTTTTTTCTCAATTTTATGCCTTAGTAGAGAGTTTAGCCTGGTGCCGTGATGGCGAACCTATGGCACGCGTGCCAGAGGTGACACACAATGCCCTCTCTGTGGGCACGGGAGCCATCACCCTAGTTCAGCTCTGCCACATGTGCCTCCCACCGGCCAGCTGGTCTTTGGGTCTCTGCCACGTATGCGCGGGGGGCGAGACACATGCAGGGGAGACCTGTGTGCATGAGTGAGGGTAGGGCATGTGTGGGGGTGTGCACACATGCACAGGGGGTGGGGTACATGGGGCATGCATGCATGCATGGGGCACATGGGGGTGCACATGCATGCGTGGGGGCAGGGCACATGCAGAGGGATGCATGCGTACACAGGGATGGGGCGCATGTGGGGGATGTGCATGTGCAGGGGGCTGAGTATGCATGTGGGGGGCATGCACAGGGGCTGTGCATGCATTGCATTTTGGGGGTTCGGGTGCGTGCACGCGCATTCCCACTTTGGACACTCGGTCCAGAAAAGGTTAGCCATCACTGCCCTAGTGGTTAATGTGCAAGAATAGAAATAGGATGACCGTGAGTTCTAGTTCTAGTCCCACCCAGCCAGTCTCTCTTTCTCAGCTCTAGGAAGGAGGCAATGGCAAACCACTTCTGAAAAACCTTGTCAAGAAAACTGCAGGGACTAATCCAGGCAATCGTCAGGAGCCAACACTGATTTAAAGATACAAAATAACAGGATTATTATTATTAAATTTATATGCCCCACATGTCACAGTTCAAGGTGGGAAGATAAACACAATATCAGAAAAACATAAAGCCAACTTACCAGTTTACACTATTACTAGGTGGTAATAAGAAAGCTGTGATTTTAAATTGTGTCTATTGCCCGTAGGATGGTTTACCAAAATGGATTTAGAGTTACCATTGTAATACAAAATGACATAAAAATGAACTATTGAGATTGAACCTGAGGTATTTGGCTCAGCTAGATTTCACTCATATATTAAATATGTCTAAACTATAGTTTCTAATACGTTATGGAACAATGTAGAAGAAATAGCAATAGCATGTAGACTTACATACTGCTTTATAGTGCTTTACAGCCCTCTCTAAGCGGTTTACAGAGTAAGTATATTTTCCCCAACAATTTGGATGCTCATTTTACCCATCTCGGAAGGATGGAAAGCTGAGTCAACCCTGAGCCTGGTGAGATTTGAACTGCCAAATTGCAGTCAGCTGGCACTAAGCATAAATCGTCTGCAGTACTGCACTCTAACCACTCCGCCACCTTGGCTCAAATAGTTGTTTCTGAAGATCTTTCCTCCTGGTCTTGCTCGTAACTTTGCTATAGGGTTTTATAATTGTTGACATTTTAATTGGTGCTTCTGTAAATTAACTCCGTAACTGGAAGGTAATTGCTGAAAGCAATTACATTTTTTTTCCTAGTGGATGGAAGAACTCCCACCCCCTAGCCCACCCCCAGCGCGCCTGCATGTTGCTCTGCATACATTCAGAGGAAAAGCAGCAATAAGAGTTTGAGTGTAGCCTTGGTGGCCATCAGTTAATTGTAACACGCACAGCAGTGCTTCTGTTCCTCTACAAGTGGTTTTTCGCCTTTGCTGCCAGAAGAAAAGAAATTTTAAAAACAGTGCTGGTAAAAGAAATGAATGCATAATTAGAATGGAAAACTTTTTTTCTGGATCAATTTAAATTACCTTTTTCTTTTAAGGACGTGACCTTGTGTATTTTTTTGCCTACTTTCATAATGATTTTCGAAGGAATAAACTCGTTCTCCTTATTAACTAGAATAAACAAACATGGTGTGAGCAGAGAACACAACAAAAACTTGATCTAAAGGTAAGCAAAGGAATTTCTAAGAGATGGGTTTTAATTTTTATTCAGAATAGAAGTCTCAGACATTTAAATCCTTTAAGAATCAAGTTACTATCCAAGCTGGTCTTTCCCTCAATAACTGAGGTTGTCCAGGCAATATTCATTTAAAATGAAGAAGAAGAAGAAGAAGAAGAAGAAGAAGAAGAAGAAGAAGAAGAAGAAGAAGAAGAAGAAGAAGAAGAAGAAGAAGAAGAAGAAGAAGAAGAAGAAGAAGAAGAGCCGCAGTGGCGCAGTGGTTAGAGTACAGTACTGCAAGCTACTTCTGCTGATCACCGGCTGCCAGCAATTTGGCAGATCGAATCTTACCAGGCTCAAGGTTGACTCAGCCTTCCATCCTTCCAAGGTGGTAAAATGAGGACCCATGTTGATTCTGTAAACCGCTTAAAGAGGGCTGGAAAGCACTATGAAGTGGTATATAAGTCTAAGTGTTATTGCTATTGCTACAATGTAAAAGAATAAAAGTGCTAGCAGTAATACCTAATAAAAAACAAGATAAAACCAGCAGCAAACCCAAAAGGAACACAGGATGTCCACTCAAATCATGTTAAGTACAGTGTCAGTTCAGCTACTGTGGTTTATTCTTTATGGCTTGAGTCAGCCCTCTGAGTTTATGAATTAATGGAAATTTTGGGCTGTCAGCATCAATTGTAACTTAGTACAAAACTGAGGCATCTTTTCCTCCTTCTGTTATTGACAGACAAACAAATTTTCAACTCTGAGCTCCTTGGAATTGCATTAGCAACATCACTGTAAAATATAGACATTTGCTTCTTTACGTTGTATAATGTGATAGTTTGTGCATGTGTCTTTGCAATTTGTTGGCTGCTTGGCATATTCAATGCATTTCCTGGGAGCATAATATTCCTCCTTTAAATATTTATGAACATTGCAATAGCGAACATATGTATAGCTCAGTGTTTCATGCTGTGTTATTAATGTTCTCTAAGCTACATTTTGGGATTGCACAGCAATGGCAATGGCAATGGCAATGGCAATAGCACTTAGACTTATATACCACTTCACAGTGCTTTCCAGCCCTCTCTAAGCAGTTTACAGAGTCAGCATATTGCCATCACAGTCTGGGTCCTCATTTTACCAACCTTGGAAGGATGGAAGGCTGAATCAACCTTGAGCCAGTGAGATTTGAACTGCTGAACTACAGCTAGCAGTCAGCTGAAGTAGCCTGCAGTGCTGCACTCTAACCACTGTACCACCTCGGCTCTCACAGACTGTAATACAGACTGTATTACGTAATATCACCAATGCAGGAGACAGGAGAAGTGAATGGGATTTATGATTTACTGACACCAGTATTATTCTGTCATTACCTCAACAAGGGTAGAAAAATAGGGCCAATGTCAGCCTCTACAAAGAGTTAGCTATTCAAGGGTGTGAGGTCCCATAGTGTGAACTGCAATCTGAGGGCAGTGCTCCAAAAGTGAAAAGTGAAGAAGGATTTATTTTTTCCTCTATGTACCTCCGCTTCAAGAGGAACATGTCTTTATGCAATTATTTCCCACTCTAGTTTTCCACTGGGGAGGTCACTTCCCATCACACTCACTGCCTCCCACGGATCTCTGCAAAAAACGAGAAAAATGAACCCAAACATTTGCATCCCTAATGGGCTGTAGTGTGGCAGGGTTTACTGAGGCCAAAGTAAACCGTTTATGCTGGGTTTCCTGACTGAACACGGTTTGTAGCTGATGCAGCTTTAATTATTTCAGAATTCCATCATCTCACGACACTGAGTCTGACAGGCAGCTCTTTCATAATTGAACACTAACACTTTTTCCTATTTCAGTTTTTCTGCATCTCTACTTATGCACCTGCCATGTAAAGCCCTAAATAATCTTTTTCAGCTCTTGGCATTTACATGACTTTTAAAGACTCATCACTGCGGCACTTTCACCCCCTCCTCCTTAAACTAGACATAGAGTACAACACTTAATCTTTTCCATCTCGTTCTGCTTATTGAATTCCATCCCCTTCACAATTTCCCTCCATTGGTCACTGCTTTATTTTTGCAACTGGCATCAGCAAGACAGGTTAAGCTGTAATATGTGTTTGAGCATGGTCTAGTGTGTCGAGTCAACCCAGTTAGTACAGCGTAGAAACAATTTTTTATGGCTTAGCATGACGTATAGTAGAAACTCAGCTTTATATATTTGTATGAGATGCTGAGCCATATTGACGTTAATATGCAGATTGTGGTGGAGATGCAGGAATTACTATCTGGAACAGGGGTGGGTTCTAAATTTTTTTACTACCGGTTCTGTGGGCGTGGCTTATTTTGTGGGCGTGGTGGGGGTAATGTGACTGGGTGGGCGCAGCCAACTTTTTTTTTTTTTTTTTACTTTTAAAAGCATTTTTTCTACAACCTTAACAGATTGCAGGAAAAAATGCTCTTAAAAGCCTCTGACGATCCCAGCTGAGCCACGCAATCATCAGAGGCTTTTTTTTTTACTTTTAAAAGCATTTTTTCAGCTGAAGAAGTTGTAGAAAAAATGCTTTTAAAAGTAAAAAAAAAAACCTCTGATGAAGTGGGTGGGGTAAGCGAGCAGCGACCAGGCCAGGGATCGGTTTGGGGGTGTGGCCAGCCAATGTTATTACCAGTTCTCCGAACTACTACAAATTTTTACTACCGGTTCTTGCGAACTGATGCGAACTGGGAGCAACTCACCACTGATCTGGAACCAAGGGCTTTTTTCCTCTCACATCTAACCATGTCATGAACATGCTCCAGCAACCTCTTTTGTTCTTCCAGTTCCTCCTAACATGGGCTTCATTTCATCCCCAACTATGCCAGAGGCAGCTTAAAATCATCCTTAGCTGTTCTAATGATAATGTTGAAACAGACAGTAAGTCATGGTAGTTTTTTCGCCTGGGTGTAATGCGACACATTTCAGAGTTCTTTCCAAAGATCCTGCAGCCAGGTGACTTCTAATGGGAAGAATCAGCATGTGTTGACCAATTAGGCTAATGCAGGCACATCATGTCCCTTCTGATCTAATTCTAAAGAATTCTAATCTAATTCTAATTACCTAATATTTTAAAATCTAATAGAAGCCATTGCTTTCTATGGGCATTTTGCTAATCAGCTCCCTCACCAATCTGTTGCTTTGTGTTATAACTTTCCCTTTCCCTAATATGTCATTATTGTTCCACACAGCTTCTGAAATGGAGCCAATTACCAAGGCATTGGACTGGAATAGCATCAAATCCATGTAAAGGGAGATCAACTATCTGCTGATACCAAATGACAGTCAGGATCCTGCACCCATGTAAAACAATTGTGTGACACCAGAACACGTTTTGCCAGAGTGTTAAACCTACTAGTCCTTGCCTTCCCAGTCTCAGCTCTCCTTCTCCTTCTTCTTGTGCCATATCTGTCATCGGACTTTGGAGATCATGTTGTCAATCCTATTTTTGTCAACAGCCGCATGAAAAAGTGCTGCTGAGTTTTGCCCAAACCAGTCCCTTAGGTTTTGAAGCCATGATGTTCTTCTTCTGCCTGGACCTCGTTTGCCTTCAATCTTTCCCTGGAGGATTAAGTGAAGGATGCCATATTTTTCTGGGTGTCGCATCACATGTCCAAAATATTCTAACTTTCGCTTTTCAGCTCTCCTTAAAGGAAGTGATTGGTAGACGTTTACATTTAATGGGAAGTATAAATGAGAATGCAAATAGCTTTGAAGAAAGAATCAACAGCCATTATGAAAATGTGACCTTATCCCAGAAAAACAAGAGAAGGGGAGGGACTCTTTTCAGTTTAAGAAGAAAGAAGAGAGAATCTCTGTCAAGCTTTATATACTCTAAGAATTCATCAGACTTCTAGTCATTCTTGTGATGTCTATTTCCTGGCATGGGCTGTCTTGAAGGGCTGACTAGAGGAGAGAGATATAAATTGAGGGAAATCTATCAATCCCTTTCTTGGCGTGGCCTATAAATATGGACAACACAGTGTGCCAAAATATTATCAATGCCTGGATAAAGACAGCCAGTGAGGGCAGCACATTTTATGTTAGTTTTCAGTCATTTAAAAGCCTAGCTTAGTCCAGTCAGGAGGAAGACACCTAGGATAAGATGGTCAGGAGAGACTGCACTTGATGTTTTGGGGAAGACTTAAGGGCTGTCAAAGGCAATATGGCAGTGCCAAGTTGTGGGCCTGGAACTGTCTTCTTCTTCCTCTTCTAGGGATGGAGCTTTCATTTTAATAGCTGACGTGATCCATTAGCATTTCTGCTTCTATCACTAACTTCTCATCACAGATCGCTCCAGAATTGCAAAAGGGTGGAAGGTTGAAATTTGATGCAGCAAGGGATCTCATGCAACCAAGGCTCAAGTTTGCATACCTCAGCCATAGTCCTGGTTGCTGTCCGAAATCTGGATATTGTTCCCATGATGAAATTCTTCTGCCATTCACATATAGATATGGATGAGGAAAGCAATAACAAACCAAAATTTAATTCTCTCCCCCTCCCAATTTCAGGGAATAATACTTGGGAGTTTTCTCTGTAATTTTACCTATTTAGAAGATATCTACAGAGTTCAAAATACTGGAAACAAATTGAACTAATACACCTGTTCAGGAACAGACTGTAATTGTGAATGCAATCCTGGTGCAATTTGTATCATATTGAAGCAAGCCTCACAGAGTTAAACAGAGCTTTCTTACAAGCAAACCGGTACAGGTTTGTAACCTTACTAGCATTTAACTCCAATTTATTAGGTGCATATGCTTTTGCTGTATGTATAAAAGGATGAATTTTATTTTATGTTATTTAAACTCATGAATACTATGTGCTCAAAATGCAGGACCTCGTGTAATTTCAAATGTGCAGGCACTGTTGGTCAGAAGTGTTAACAGTGTATTCATAAATAATAGTTGTGTTTTGTTCGGTGTTGTTTCAGTTCTTTTCAGTTATAACACAGCAGTTTGGTCTTGTCCTCTAGAAGAACTTGAACAGGTACAATCATAGGCATCTGTTCCTAACCACAAGGACACTCAAAATAGCAAAACGTGCACGGTGATGCCACATTGCAAGTTCTGACTTTTGTACTGCCAAGTCTTTTACCACATCTAACAATCTTGCTGTTTCTTATTTAGAAATTATATTTTTGCATATCACGCAGTGGTAAATACCTATGAGTAGTGCTTTTTTTTAAAAAAAATAATAATGGTAAGAAACAAATTGTTTCTAAAATGCTCGAGCTAGTTGTATCTGCTGCGACTGAAGAAGCAGCTTGTTGTACTGCTCATTATGTACTCCAGCACAAGGAGCAATTCTCTCACCTCATGGGGGAACAAATGTTCTTCTTTCGTCTGACAAACATTTGGGAGAATGAGTAAGGAACATTGAAGAAGGCTTTTGTATTGTGCTACTTGAGGCAGCTGTGAACATTCTTGTAATTATGCTGGAATCGCTGTCTCAGGTGAATTTAGCACAACAAACTTAATCTAGACACTACCATTCACAAGTCTTTACTCATGGAATTGGCAACTCAAAATCTTGCTGGTCAGAGAAAATATTGCCATTTTCAGTACCATAAAGTTGCAAGTCACTTCACCCTCTCCTTTTTGTCCTGCCTGGAATCCATGACTTCTTGAGCCTTGAGAGTACTGGCAGAGTTTCATTGCATCTATGTCCCTTCTGCATCGGCTAGATAGGTTATGGGCACTAAAGCCAATTGATGCTTGGGAGCACTGTGCCAAACCTGACACCAAGCCTTGGCATCCTGTTTTATGACCAGAATCAGTCATAAATCATTTGCAAGTTGGGAAGCCAGGGAAGAGCAAAGCCAAACTGGAAGCCGGGGTGGGGGTGGGGGAAAGAACATCATATCACAGGAGTAAACACTGCAATTCCAGTGCAACATCAAAATTACAATGAGCAGGTCCAGCCAATGAAGAAATAGTTTTGGTTGAAGTTACATAGCAACACTGAGAACCAATAATAATTAGGTTTAAATGCTGATATAGAGTCATCTTGCTAAAGCCCAGATTCTGTCTTCAGACAATGGGACACTTCCAATAAACCTTCCATTTCAGACTTCTTGCTTCTTCATTCATTGATGGAAGATGACAGGAAGATTCAGGCAAATCCATTTCATCTGTTGTCTTCTCTTTAGGAACCTTTTTTGGCCTAGCCTTGTCCCTCTCTGCCAGCTGTGAACCTGCTGGTTCCTGACCACCCACTTCTCATCTGACGATTCCCAAATGATACTTTACAGTTGTGTTGTAGTGGGGCACTGTGCGAACACAGCTCTTAATGCTCCTAAATCATGCCTTTACATGAAAAACATGCTCATTAAACTATGGTTAAAACAAGCCTTATCGTGATGTGTAATATCGGAATAATACTGAGTTAATTTGTAGTGTTGTTTAAGAGTTGCTAAATAAAGGTGTGAAATTATCTGAACTGGATGACTTCTAGGTTTTTTTCAATTATATTTTTTCAAAGTTCCTTTCTATTATATTTTCATTCCAGCTTTCACCATGGCCAACTAACCACAGTCAACTTGCTATGGCCAATTCGCTGCAGGAAAACTCCCACAGCCAACTCGCATGGGACAACTAGTTGCAGGACAAGTATTACACTAATCTTTAAAAAAAAAATGGTGGAATAGAATAATTAAAGGAAGGACACACACAAAAAAGGGACAAAATGAAATGTGAATGACAAAAATTAAAATATTTTTTATTTATTTTAAATAATTATATTGAATTGTTAAATTGCCTCGTGGTGACTTGTTCTGCAATAAATTGGTCCCGGAGAGTTGTCCCATTCTGGCACTGAATATCACAGTGATAGTTGTCATTACTATTATGGGGGAGCCCATTCATTCTGATGGGATTACAGAAGTTTGATCTAGCATGCACGGTCCCCATGATAATTTCTTAGTTACTTTATGCTTTAGTTGCTTAGTGCTGGTACTACCATTCCCTTACAGCCAGCTTGCTATCAATCATTCTCCCATGCTTCACCCTATGTTCCCTCTGCACATGTTATCCGTCAGCAAGGAAGACAAGCACTGTGCATCCATTCAGAAATAGCCAGACTGGCACAGAATGAGTGCTGAGGGTGGATTGTACTGCAAAAGCACTGAGACTACTCCTTCCTACCTCACCCAGCATCCTGCCACTTGTTACTTGGGCAGCTTGACAGGTGGCTAAACCTGCCATTCTAAACACCTGGGAGAATTAGGGAGAATGATCAGTGATTGTTTTAGAGTTGTTTCAGAGGTTTTTAAGTACAAAATGCTTCAAGCACCCATTTAACCTTTCCTCAGAAAATCTCAAAAATGAAAAAAATTCACTGTGGCCAAATGCACTCTGAAGCTCTCGGAAGGTCACAAATTGGGTACTGGGAGCCACCCACATCTGCCATAGGATGTTATGAGTCATTAATGTGGCAGGCGAGAGCAAGAGGCATTCTAAGGTATTAGGATGCTGCAGTTTTATCATTTGAATTAAAATGAAACAGAGTGGTCATTTTATAACGTTAGGGTAGAGTCATTAAGGAAGTGGAAATGACCCCTAAGAGAAGTAAAGATAGGTCACTTAGACCAGGGGTCCCCCCCAGTCAGCGGATTGGCACTGGGCTGTGGCAAGCCAGAAACTGGGCCACGCAAACAAGCAAAGCTCCATCCGTGGGATGCAGGCAGCATGCGAAACCATGCATTCTCCGGTCCATGGAAAAAACTCTGTACATGGAACCGGTCCCTGGTGCCCAAAAGGTTGGGAGCCACTGTCCTAGACCACTAACTATAGAGAGGTAGTGCTGTGATAGCTGAACAAACATCTCTTTCAAAGGATTAATTTTCACTGACTTCCATTGTCTAAAACAGAGTGAAACCCCAATGGGTAGTTTCACTCTCAGAATCATGCAACCTGGAGTATAGACCATCTGCTCTATTAGGCAAAAACACTAATTCTGGAAGCCATGGTTCTATTCAATTTAGTTAACATGTACGAGTCACCTATGAACAATTTTTAAATTTAATTTGACTTAAATTCTCTCTCTAGGGCAGTGTTTCCTAATCTTGGCAGCTTTAAGATGGTTGGACTTCAATTCCCAGAATTCCCCAGCCAGTCTTGCAACACTGTTGTAGGATTTCAGCTTTCCCTTCTCCCTTTTCCTTTTGCTAAATAGATTTTTGTTCTGAATGGTGACATTTGACTGCCTTGTTTTAAAATTCCTGGCTGAGATCTCCATTGCTTATTCCATCATTACGCTATTTTCTTTTTTCTGCAGGACAGTCTCTAAGACCTGGGATATTTAAGCTGTGGGAGATTCAAACAATTGCATCCCTCCCCTCTTTATTTTCCTAAAAGGGAGGGATGCGTAGGAAATCCCCAAGCAACTAGAGAGTCTAGAGCCCTGGCTAACCTATGGCACACGTGCCAGAGGTGGCACACAGAGCCCTCTCTGTGGGCACGTGTGCCTTCGCCCCAGCCCAGATCCGTCACATTGCTTGCTGTCGTTTGCAGGGAAACAAACGTTTGAGGGACTAAAAAAAATGTGCGAAACAGCATCCCACCTTCGTCGCGGTACATTTGCTGTTGCTGCCTCCATGGCCTGTCCCCTACTCTCACAGTGCCTTGTGCAGCACAGTGGAATTTAGCGTGGAGCCACATTGCGACCCTGTGTTGGCTCGGCAAAAAAAAGCAGTTACTTTTCCTGCAGAGCTGGCTGTGTTGGGATGCCCCGCCTCCCCGCTGGCCAGCTGGTCTTTGGCATACTGCTCTTGGGCTAGTTGGCCTCCAGACATCAGATTCCCACCACCCAGGACCAGTTTGTTCCTTCCCCCCCCAGGGGGGTGAGAGAGAGAGAGAGAGAGAGAGGGAGGGAGGGAAAGAGAGAGAGAGGGAGGGAAGGAGAGGGAGAGAGGGAGGGAGGGAAAGAGGGGAGGAGGGAAAGAGAGAGAGAGGCAGAGAGAAAGAGAGAGAGAGGGAAAGCGAGAGAGAGGCAGAGAGGGAGAGGAAAAGAGAGAGGGAGAAAGAGAAAGAGAGAGAAAGAGAGAGGGGGAGGGAAAGAGAGAGGGGGAGGGAAAGAGATAGGGAGGGAAAGAGAGAGAGGCAGAGAGAAAGAGAGGGAGCAAAGGAAAGAGAGGGAGGGAAAGAGGGAGAAAGAGAGAGAGAAAAAAGATGGAAGGAACGAGAAAGCGAGAGGGAGAAAAGAGAGGGAGGGATTGAAAGAGAGAGGGAGGGAAAGAGAGAGAGAAAGAGAAGGAGAAAGGGAGAGTGGGAAGAGTGATGGAGGGAATGAGAGAAATGATAGTACAAAATGTTTTCTTTTTTTATTATTGCTAAACATAATATTTCAAAAGCAGAAAAAAATGAAGGGGCATAAAAGTGCATTTATCACATTTTTCTTAGAACAATTAGCTGAACTCTGCATTGTTTATTATTATTTTAATGAGGTTTTAAGTAAAACCTCATTATTCAGGTTAAATTGCCATGTTGGCACTTTTCGATAAATAAATAAGTGGGTTTTGGGTTGCAGTTTGGGCACTCGGTCTCTAAAAGGTTTGCCATCACTGGTCTAGAGGATTAGGTGAGGACCAACCAGTGTTATCCGCCTGTCAGAAATTCTTGCAGAGAAGGAGATCTGGGGAAAGAAACAAACCTTCCTGTCTCAAGATTTGTCTCAGCTGCAACTTGCCTGGGAATTCAAGGACAAAAACTTAGCTTGATAATATATCATACTTCATCTTTTCTTTGGAAGCAAACTCATTTCTGGGTCCTTGAGAAGGTGAAACAGCAATAACTACAGTCTGAAAGCAAAATGTATTTACAGAATCCCAAAGAAACCCTTTTTTTCTACAAGGAGTCAAAGGTTATCCATCAGCCACTTTTGAAATCTTCCTGCATTTCCCCACCAAGTGCTCTTCCACAGAAAGCCGATTTCTAGACAAAACTTCGGTTTGTGTAATAGCCTTTGCTTCAGACACAGAATCTTGTGGGAGGTCTCTCATTTATAATCCTTCCATGTTTCCCTCCACTTCTGCCCTTTTCCCAACACACAGAAGGAAAGAACCTCGGGATTTATAGCATTAGAAAGGGCCCATCTGGAAGCATTTAGAGTGCTACCAAACGGGAACAAAACTTTTGACTTGGGCTGCAATAGCAGTATGCAATCTGCCAATGAAGTGTCACTGCTTTGAAAAATTGCAATAGGATGTGAAAGACTTTTCAGAGTGAATATTTTATGCCGGTCGATTATGCTGCCTCCCTTGTATTCAAAGAGGAAAGAAATCAGAGGAAAAACGTAAGCATTAGATAAGTAGTTAATATGGCACATGTTTGTAAACATCTAATTAGCAAATGATCATGGCTTCTCAGTTTAGGATCTTTCAAACACATGGAGACTGCAATTCCATGTTCTAGCCAATGTATTCAATGGCCAATCTAACTGGGAATTTTAAGAGGCAGACTTCTCATGGATCTTGCAGTTGCCAGGCTGAGAAAGTCTGTCCTACCTCCACCCATCCACTTCATCTATCAACCACAACCTTACAATTGAATGCAGCCCCCAATGTCTCCTTTTATATTCCATAACAATCCTTCTGTAGGTTTCCATAGTTTCCTCTGATCAGGATTGCAGAAAACATACAACATTACCGATAGTAAAACTGTGGTGTAAGTTCTAAAATTGGCATAGCTGTTTTAAAAAATGCATTGCTGCCAAATCAGGAACAAAATAGAAAATCACACTGCACGGATTAAAACACATAGTGTAGCTTTGGCATGGGGCATCGTTAGCCTGTCCACTGGGGTATTCAAGGGCCCCATTGCCATCCCAACTGAGAAAAACACAGTTCTCTTAAAGGATGCTTCCATCCTGAAGCAGGAAAACAATGCAAAGTTTTCTGTCTCACCCATACACACCAGGGGTGGGTTCTACTTACTTTTACTACCAGTTTGCAATGGGGCCGCGCGCGCTCGCTTTGCTCACTCACGCACGCACGCACTCTTCTGCACATACGCAGAAGCGTTTTGCTGATGTCAGGGTTGGTGGGCGGAGCTTCCCTCCAGTTTTACTACCGGTTCTATAGAACCGGTCCAAACCGGGGGCAACCCACCCCTGATACACACAAATAAACACATTTCTCCAGTTGCCTGCCCATTTTGCATCATCAACCAGAGTTGCTGCAAGCCTTATACAACAATCATAGCATAAGATCCTTGACCGCTGAAGTTTCTAGTTCCAATCTACCTGTTCTCTTGTGTGGCTACGTGTGTTTCAAAACATCAGAACTAGATGCTGCTTCCCATTTCCTCTCCTAAGAACTGAAATAGTAATAATGGTTTTCTCCTTCAAAAGGTAGCACTTCTCCTTTTCTTTGGGGCCATTGAAATCTGTCATTGTGAAATAAGATGGCAGCAAGAAAAACATTCCCTGGATTTAGGTCTTTTTAAGGGGGAAAAACACACCCTTTAAATGTTAAGAGAATATAGAAAAAAGAGTATATAGAAAAGTAACTATGACAATTCGAGTTTCAAGCCTAAAGTCACTTATGTGTATTCAGTACTGTAGGTCTTCTTTGGTCTTATTTATTTATTCATAAAAGAGAGTCAAGGAAGTACTGCATGTTCCACGTGACACTGTTAAAGTGTCATCTACTTTCTCCACTGCATAAGGCACTTCCAATAGCCCAATTGGGAAACATTACATCTCTTTTCAGAGAAGGAGATATTGGCAATGACACTTAGACTTTACAATGCTTTACAGCCCTCTCTAAGCACTTTACAGAGTCAGCCTATTGCCCCCAACAATTTGAGTCCTCATTTTACCCACCTCAGAAGGATGGAAGGGTGAGTCAACCTTGAGCCTGGTGGGATTTGAACTGCCAAATTGCAGGCAGCCGGCAGTCAGCAGAAGTCAGATATTGAGAGAAATGTCTGCAGAATATTAGGAAACGAATGCTGGGGCGCGTCATTATGAAAAAGGAAACATAGAATTAGCAAGAGTCCCCTAGCCACTACCTAGTGAAGTTATTTCTTCTATCCTGGAGAAGCAGAACTGTGAGGAAAATAGTCCTTAGCAAAACAAAATCTCTAGTTCTCGGCATTCACACCCTTGCACAAAGCCACAATGTGGCTCTAATGTGGTTTACAAAGTTGTGTGAAACCAACCATTCAAACTTGTAAATCGTAGTGTATAGTGCCTTCAGTAAACCACACAGTAGCTAAAAGCCATGATTTATCCTGATGAGGAATAGAAGAGGTGTGGCTATTTGCACATTCCATGGGCATTTCTGAGCCCAGCCATAAATCAAATTCCTATTTTTCAAATGGTTCCATTTTGAGTTTATTGCCTTGAGTTTCTAAACTAAGAGTCGAAAATATATGTTGCTCAGGGATGAACTATAAAGTCTGTGCTCTCTGAGCATGGTTGTTTTTCTGTAGGCATTTTGTTACCCAACTAGGTAATACTTTCAGTGCTAGAAGGGAGCAGGGTTTGCTCTATGTTTATATACAGTAGTTCAGGGGTGGGCAACTGTGGCCCTTTTACAACCTGTGGACTTCAACTCCCAGAATTCCTGAGACAGCTGTCTCAGGAATTCTGGGAGTTGAAGTCCACAGGTTGTAAAAGGGCCACAGTTGCCCATCCCTGCAGTAGTTGATGGGAGTGTTGTTTTCTCCTCTGTAGTTCTTTGATTAGGATGTTGTTTACTGCTTGATTGTTGTCTGAGTAGGCACTGTATTTATACTGTATATAAACAGGGAGAAAACTCCACTTCCTTCCAGCGCTAAGATGTGATGTAGTCATTTAATGAAATATCTGCAGGTAAACAACCAAGCTCAGGGAACACCAAGGATATCACAATTCTAAAATAAATTAGGTGGTGGTGGTGTCGGCGTCTGTGTTGTTGTCTTTTAGCACTTTCCAAACACCTCCTAGAATTGTTACCTTTCATAAAGCATAAGAATGATAAAATAGCTTGGTTGTTTTACTTCTGAGGGCCCATGAAATGGGTGGCAAATCTTTTGCTGACCACCTGGCTACATTGTCCTGCTGAAGTAAACAAGTCATGCATTATTATTGACAAGTGACATGCTTGCACTCTCTTGCACTCCTATCTGGATATTCTCCCAGCATTTCTCTAATTCTTTGTTCCAGTGTAGAAATATCTAGGCAATAAAAAAAAAAAAGTAAGCATTAACAGCTTGAGCTAAAGGTCTGATTCATACATTGATTTTGTAGCATAATTGCTACTGTGAAATTGTTCTCAGATACCTGGCCCACACACTGCATCCATAATGTAGGATGTTTTGATCATATTGGTAGCACAGATCACTCAAGTATTTTCTATACCAATATTAAAGGATAGAGAGGGGGAATATGAAAATAAAAAAATATCCCTATTATGCAGGGTGAACATGGCCAAATGGTGCAGAGGGGCATGGCATATGGGGAAGTCACCCATTATCCAGGTTCTATATTAAATGGTTCCCTTCCTTTCCCCCTCTTTCTTTTTCCCTCCGTATGCTTCCTCTTTTCCTTGTATAGCTCTGTCTCTAATATTAATGGGGCATTAGCTACCTTTTAACTACTAATGCTTGCCATCGGTGACACCACCTCTTTAAGAGATGGAATTGATCTTGCATAAAAGGAAAATCAAAAGATACATACAGTATTTGCATGCTGATAATTATTTCCATATCTGCACAGATGCAAAAAGTCTACCTTGCCAAACTAGCTAACACTCTAATCTCTGATGACACTGGAACTATGCCAAGTGAAGCTTAATTGTGATTGGCCCTGTGTCAGCTCTGTTTATTAAAAACATACACATATTACATTTTCCATATGCCTGTTGCTATAGGATTAGCTTAAATTTTCTTCAAAAGTATGCCTCAAACTGCAATTTATCACAAAACCTTAATTTTGATACTCTGACAGTCGCATATTCTAGTATAGATTCCCCACGTTCTTTCTGTCTATATACGAAGGCACAGCCAAAAATACTTAGTGTCCAGTGGTGGGTTTCAAATTTTTTTACAACTGGTTCTGTGGGCATGGCTTGGTGGGCGTGGCATGGCTTGGTGGGCATGGCAGGAGAAGGATACTGTAAAATCTCCATTCCCACCCCACTCCAGGGGAAGGTTACTGCAAAATCCCCATTTCCTCCCGATCTTGCTGAGACTCAGGAGGCAGAGAATAGATGGGGCGGGGCCAGTCAGAGGTGGTATTTACTGGTTCTCCGAACTACTCAAAATTTCCGCTACCGGTTCTCCAGAACTGGTCAGAACCTGCTGAATACCACCTCTGTTATTGTCCTCTGAAAACAGAGGAGGGAGGGAGGGAGGGAGGGAGGGAGGGAGGAAGGAAGGAAGGAAGGAAGGAAGGAAGGAAGGAAGGAAGGAAGGAAGGGGAAAGAAGGAAGGAAGTTTAAAAAAATCTGTGCATTTAAAATTCCCAAGGCAAATTTGACAGGAAATTCAATAGGATTTATAGTGTAACACACAGCAGGGCCCTATGTCCTCTGGCAGAATCTGTACTTTTCTGGTTGTGGGAGGTGTGAAGGGGCAGAGGTAATCCCTCTTTATCTAAATAGAAAGAGGTGTCAGGGTGAAGCCTGACAGGGCAGCAGAAAACCTTCTGCTTGGGAATATATAAAGCCAGTAAATTTCCGGATAATGTTCGTGTAATTTGAAAGCAAGCCCTCAGCATTTGATGGCAATGAACAATGAAACTATGTGGAGGAGTTTAGTTCTTGAACTGCCCAGCTAATTTAAACATTTCTCTCTTTTTACAAAATGCTCCTTGAAGGAAGCCAAGCTTGCCTTTCCTTCCCCATGACCTGTTTTTGACATATTGCTTAAATAATACAAGTGCACAAACACACACACATACACACACCAGAAACACCCTGTACCCTCTACCAGCACATTTCTGCTATGGGAGTAACTTATTGAAGGAGATGCCAACTGAAGATTGAGGAATCAATCACCTGCCTGTCAATACTTGGCATGATAATTATGCTGTTACTAAAATCTAATTCTGACTATTGCATCTGCACCAAAGAACTGTGATCAGTTTGACATAGATTAATAAATGTAAAATCAAGATTTTTTTTTTTTGCAGCTCTTGAGGTATATTTGGATGTATTCTAATATACATTGTACCCACCAAAAGAAAATTTGGGAGAAAAGTAATTTTCTGCCCATTACCAATGAACCAGGCATTTTTAAAACTGCCTTGTCTACCATCTTTTGGGAAGCTGTGAATGTGCAAAGTGCGATAGGACTATACCTGTGAGGAGTATCACTGAATGTATTTTACTTCGTCTTGAGCTGTAATGTAGCAATCAGTGCTTTGTTGTCCAAAGCTGATATTTTGTGGGCTGGAGTGATTCAGATTAGGCATTAAAAATTAAGCTTCAAATTATTTGGCAGTTTGGGCCAGTCAGATACTATATAAAGTTACCAAAAATTGATCATCCAGAAATCCAGCACATCAAACTAATTTAATAATCCTTTGCTAACATAAATTGCCCAACTGATGGCAAAAGCACGATTAAAAATGATCCTGGTTTGGTGATAAACAGAGGTACACCAGTAACATGTTTGAATATTTAGAATAATTATTTCAGGGGATCTCCATTTTTAAATAGCTATTCATCTAAGACAACTAACAAAATACAGTATGTTTATTTAGGCATATATAACTGTTTTATTCTTCCAAGTTTCTTTAACCATAATTATTTCAAGTTAAGATCCACAAAAATGGTGGGAAACAGACAGATGAATCCAGTCCCGCTTACTGGTGTAGGGAAAATTAAATAAAAGGGAAGTTTATAAGTCTCTGATTTGTCATAGCTTTTCTCTATTACTGTAGTTTGCTACACCTCTCTATAGCACATCAGGAATGCTCTCATTGTCTATAACAGTCAAAGAGGCCATAAGATGCCATAGCTCTTTAGAATATCATGCCTCCCAAGGGGCAATCTCCACCTTCTTGGCCTTTTGAAAGATTCTGAAAACCTGGCTGTGCCAACTGGTTTGGGGTCCTGATTGGGGCCTCCCATTCTGGAAATGGCTAGAGTTAGACTAATACAAGTTCTCACATCCATCCCATCCACACATTTGTTTTTTTATCCATGTTAATATTAATTTTAATGTTTTAACTTTTAATGTTTGATGTATTAATATTTTTGTTCTATAATTGTTTTATTTTGTTATAGAATATACTCTATTCTGTTTTGGCCAAGTGTGATTAGAAACACATGTGATAGGTCATAAATTATAAATCATAAGATACAATCATAAATCATAAGATACAAACAACAAGTGATGATCATAAGATACCAATAGAAGATAGTAGGAAAGATGAGAAAATAGGAAAGATAAGAAAGATGAGAAAAATGAGAAGATGAGAAGGATAATAGCAATACAGTCCTACTACATGGATAAATATCATTATGCATAATGATGCTATAGGAATTATATGTTTAACAGAGTGATGGCATGGGGGGGAATATCTTTGTGCGTACTGGTAGTTGTTTTGGCATGCAATGCCTTGTAGCAGTGTCCCAAGGGGAGGGGTTGAAAGTTTATGCCCAGGATGTGAGGGATCTGTAAATATTTTCTCAGCCCTCTTTCTGGCTTGTGCAGTATACAGGTCCTCAGTGGAAGCCACTATCTATCTATCTATCTATCTATCTATCTATCTATCTATCTACCTATCATCCATCTATCTATCTATCTATCTATCTATCTATCTATCTATCTATCTCTCTCTCTCTCTATCTATCTATCTATCTATCTATCTATCTATCATCTATCTATCTATCAGCTATCTATATGTACCTACCTACCTACCTACCTACCTACCTACCTACCTATCTATCTATCTATCTATCTATCTATCTATCTATCTATTTGTACCTACCTACCTACCTACCTACCTACCTATCTATCTACCTACCTATCATCTATCTATCTATCTATCTATCTATCTATCTATCTATCTATCTATCTATCTATCATCTACCTATATCTACCTACCTACCTACCTATCTATCTATCTACCTATCTATTTATCTATCTATCATCTATCTCTATCTATCTATCTATCTATCTATCTATCTATCTATCTATCTATCATCTATCTATCTATCTATCTATCATCTATCTATCTATCTATCTATCATCTATCTATCATCTATCTACAGTATATCTACCTATCTATCTATCTATCTATCTATCTATCTATCTATCTATCTATACCTACCTACCTACCGATCTATCTGTTTGTTTGTCTATCTATCTATCTATCTATCTATCTATCTATCTATCTATCTATCTATCTAATTTTAAGCCACCCAGCCTCTACCAGTTCCTTGGTAGAGAAATGAGCAGCATACAAATTTAATAAAACAAATAAATCATGTACTGCACTTCTTTCTCTACCAGGCCACTGCAACGTGTAGAATAGTTTTCCCCCAACCTTCTATAACTATCTTCAGGTCTCTACAATTTTCCCTTCTCTAAATAATAGAATGCAGCTTTAGAGCTGCCATTTCCTGTTATGACTGAACAGTTCTTAAGCTTCAGCCCTGCACAAGATTCATCTGGAAGTGTTGGGCTGTTCTTAGACTCTTAGCTAGGAGGATACAGTTATGTAAGGCTCAGCAAAGTGTGTGTGGGGAGGGGGAGATTAAAAAGTAACCAAAATGAGTGGAAGCATTAGGAAGAATAAAGAAATAGCACAAGTCAATCAAGTCTTTCCTAAAGCTGTAGCACCCTTCATGTTTTCTCTTCCTTGAATACTGCCAGCTTGTACAAACACGGAGCAGCCAAGCATTCAACCCAGTGTGCAACTTGTAAAGCACCATCTGCTCTCAGGGGACATATTGTCTGCTTTCTCTGCCTTAACCTTTAAAAAGCAACCACGTTTCAAGAGAAAAGGATCAGGGAGAAACAGTACATTGGAGCATCTGTGTCTACACCTGAGATGCTTTTCTGTAGTTTACCTGTTACTATACGTCCAATGAACTCTGTTGCACATGGTGTCAGGGAGATGAATGGGCATCTCCTTAACCTTCAGGTTCATGGCAAGTAATTCTTTGTGAATCTAATAATTTATGGCTGCAAGTGACAGAAAGGGCAGCAGCCACCTGCCTCCTATAAAATGTAAGACAAGGGGCCAATGGAAGCAACACACTATCCCTAGTGCTTCTGTCAGCAACAATGCAATGCATAGTGGCAGTGATCAATGCTTGAGGTAGTGGAAGGAAATGGTGCAGAGCATTTAAACAACTACCCAATATATCTTATATACCATACAAGGGAACTTCCTCTTCACAAATCAAATTGGGTTGAGTCCAATTTGGCCTCAAAGAGTTGATTGCATGGATCATTTAAGCTGCTTAAGTTTAAATTCTGATGACATCCATTCTAAACTTTAAACAATTTGGGGAACTGAGTTCTGAGAATGATATGCCCTGGCTGGAGCAGGGATTGATAGTTGGTGTAGCACACTCCTGACTATGGCCAGATCCTCACTTGCCCAAATTTTCCTGCTTGTCTCCATGATACAACTTCACGGTGATAA
Source organism: Pantherophis guttatus (assembly GCF_059756535.1). Lineage (NCBI taxonomy): Eukaryota > Metazoa > Chordata > Lepidosauria > Squamata > Colubridae > Pantherophis > Pantherophis guttatus. Next base: position 197,577,132 of record NC_142064.1, read on the forward strand.
AAACTTAATCTTTTCCCCAGCCATAAATGAGACAGGTCTATGGAGATTCTCAATCATCCTGGTCATTGTTGTCCCAGAGGTGCTTTTTCCAACTTTTGAAAATCTTGATGTTTTTTTTTTCTTTGAAAACATTTTGCTTCTCATCTAAGATGAGAACTTCTTGGATTAGAAATAAAATATTTTCAAAAAAAAAAAAAAACCCAAGAAAGTCCAGTTGCTTTTTGGAAAAAGCACCTTTGGGGAGGGGGGTTAAATTATCCTTAGCTCTACCAGTGTTAAAGTAGTCTTTTCTTTGTTATTTTGATAGTCTAGCAGAAGCCTCAAGATGTATAAAGTGTTTGCACTCTGCAGGCCTTAATTTTGGAGGCAAAATAAGCAGTGGTGAAATTCAAATTCCTTTACTACTGGTTCTGTGGGTGTAGCATGGTGGGCGTAGTGTGGCTTGGTAGGCGTGGCAGGGGAAGGATACTGCAAAATCTCCATTCCCTCCCCACTCTGGGGCCAACCAGAGGTGGTATTTGCCGGTTCTCCAAACTACTCAAAAGTTCTGCTACTGGTTCTCCAGAACCTGTCAGAACCTGCTGAATTTCACCCCTGAAAATAAAGTGAAAGTAAGGTATTAATAGTCAGAGAGACATTTTGGGGGTTTGGGGGCTATTCCATTCTGATCCTCAACAGCTTCTGCCAATATTCTAATACTCCCTAAAAATTGGACAGTTGTTTTAGTCACTTCCTCAGTTCCCTTCTTTTACTCATTGGTGATTGAATTGAATTTAAAGGAGACTTCCTTCGATTCATTAGAACATAGAATAATAGAGTTTGAGGTTTTCAATCCAACCTCGTGCTCGAGCAGAAGAGTCTATACCATTTCAGATAAATGTCCAGTCTCTTTTTGAAAGCCTCAAGTGATGGAGCAGCCACAATTTCTGAAGGCAAGCTGTTCCATGGGTTGATTGTCTCATCAGTAAGAAATTTCTCCTTAGTTCTAGTTGTATGGAGGCTATCATTGTCAGTGATTCCATGGAATTGCACAGCAACACTGAAACATACAATTGTTAGTATTGTGAAGTCAAGAAGTAAAACATATTTGGGAATAAGTGGACTACAGAACAAATGGTCCAGCACTGAGCAGGTAGTCATACAAAGAAAAATAGTTTATTGGCAGTTCCTTGTATAACATACAGTGTAAGTTATATGTAAATATTAAAAAATTAGAGCAAATAGATGAATCTGTGTATCTTGGGTGAATATTTAAAGAGAGGCAAATGAATAGAAAATGTTAAGACGTAGAGGTAGTGCTAGAAACATAGCAGGTAATATGCCATCTGTTGTGAGGAATGAATGTTTATTGAAAAAGGCAAAAGTGACTGTTTATTAAAGCATGCTTTTGTTGTATGAAAGTGAGAACTGGGTACAATGCAGTAAAAAAGAAGAAATCCAGAGTGTATGAGTGCTGAGTAAATGTGGACTGAGCACAAAAATGAGTGACCAGACCGGAAGATGTTTGATGAAATTATTTGGTTATGTAGAGAGAATGAATGAGGACTGAATTGTAAAACAAATATATGAAGGAGGCTGAGAAATGTGTGCTTGGATGGAATTTATAAGATCATGAAACAGAGAAAAATAAAAAGCTTAAGAAACAAAAGCCAGTGTATGAAATGGTCTGTAGATACAGTGTAGTGTAAGCAAGAGAGATTTGTAAGAAGAGAAAGTTAGGAAAAGGTGTGGTGAATGGTGCTGCTGTAAACTAGATTTAGTTATGCTTAGTTCATGTATTTCAGTTTACTATTCTGCTCTGCTTCAGACAGGGAAGGCGGTGCAGAGACTGGTGAGGATGGCAGAGAAGATAATTGACAGTTTACTTCCTTCTATCCAGTACATATAGCATATAAACATTGCTTAACCAGGGTCTGCAGTATTGTCAGGGATCATCCTCTTCATGATCTGTTTTCCTTGCTACCTTCTGGGAGGAGGCTTTGCAGTATCCAAAGCAGAACAACTAGATTCAGTCACAGTTTTGTTCCATATAGTATCAACCTTGTGAACTCACAAGTTTCCTCTTTCTGCTATTTATCCAAAATGGACAGTGATTTAGATAGATAGATAGATAGATAGATAGATAGATAGATAGATAGATAGATAGATAGATAGATAGAGATAGAGATAGACAGAGATAGAAATAGATAGATAGAGATAGAGATAGAGATGATAGAAATAGAGATAGATAGATATAGATAGTATTTGTATGTACGGATGTAGGTATGTATATATATGTGTGTGTGTGTGTGTGTGTGTATTACAAACTATTTTAAAAATACGAGTTCCAGGTATATTAGTAAAAAAAGAAGCAGTATGTCTGCTTCTTTTTTTACATATATATGTATGTATATAGCATCTGTATATGTTTGTTATGTACATGTACACTTTTGAGAGCAGGCAACAGAAGTTCATTTTTAAGGTAAGCCAGTATGCCCACAGTAAAAAATAACAATAAAGGTTATCTATTATATTCATAAGTTTATTTGTCAAGCATATATAAGATAACAGATAAAAGTATAAACATAATTTGAATGCATGAAAAGAGTAAGAGTAAAAAGGAATATTAGGACAGGGACAGAAGGCATGCTGGTGCACTTATGCACGCCCCTTACAGACCTCTTAGGAATGGGGTGAAGTCAACAATAGACAGTTTAAGGTTAAAGTTTTGGGAGTTTGGGGATGTTGTTTACCCCAAAATGAGTACTATTTTTTTTAATGTATCTATGCATTTTAATCAATATTTTATTTTTAGCCTTGCGAGGTGGCCCTGGCCAGAACAACCAGCAGGACTAGTTCTATTTTACTATAAAGTTAAATTAACAGAATCTTGCGAATCTGAAAGTACACCTCTCCCTCCTCACTTTTACTGTCCTGTAAACTACAGAGGGCCCGTTTTGATATGCTTTTGCCACCCATCCTCTTTCAGATTCAATTTTTTTTAGATTGTTACTTAGGTTGCGGTTCTTACTCGTATCTCACTCCCAGATACACTCACAAGATTATCACATCCGGAAGATTTGTAAATTCTCATTTCTAAGCCTTCATGAGAACTCATATGAAAATGTTGACAATAAGCAGGATTTAATAATTCTGCATATTGTGCTACTTCTTTTTTAAAAAATAGTGCATAGCCCTTGACAGATCCCTGAATATGAGGCCATTGAAGCCACAAGTATTTTAAAAAATGGAAAAAATACAGGTAGTCCTCAACTTACAACCATTCATTTAGTGACCGTTGAAAGATACAATGGTACTGGAAGAAATGATTTACGATTATTTATCACATGACTGTTGCAGCATCCCCATGGTCACATGATCAAAATTGGGACACTTGGTAACTGGCATGTATTTATGACGGTTACAGTGTCCTGGGGCCATGTGATCACCTTATGTGACTTTCTGACAAGCAAAGTCAACGAGGAAGCCAGATTCACTTAACAACAGTGTTACTAACTTAACAACTGCGGCGATTCACTTAACAACTGTGGCAAGAAAGGTCATAAAATGGGGCAAAACTCACTTAACAACTGTCTTGCTTAGCAGCAGAAATGTTGGACTCAATTGTAGTCGTAAGATGAGGACTACCTGTTCTTGGCCTATATTTAGGGATTTGTCAAGGGCTTTGCAAGTGAGAAAACTGTTTTGGTGCAAGAAAGTCTGGTAAGTAAAAAAGTGGGTTTTGATTCCCTCATTATATGTTCTCATTTATTTAATAAGTGCATTCTTCCAGTTTGCTAACATCAGTTTAATATAACTCACAATTATTTAATATATCTAGCTAAGCCCTCAGGAAGAATATGAAGGAAGGAAGCATCAATTTCCTGTCAATTCTAGTCGGGAAGTGCATCCGCTATGAATCTTAACTAACTGCACATGTGCAGGCCTTTGTCCTTATGCATTGTCAGAGAAAATTATTATTCATTTCAGCAAAAGTTCCCTGAACAGCTTAATGATCTCTTGGTGCTTTCATCCATATCCACTTTACAAACTGGAAGATTTATGTTTCCTCTTCTAAACACTTCACAAGTAGCCATTTCTCCACAGACTTAGGACAGCCTACCAAATTACGGAGTATAGGTATAGGTATCATCCCAACCATAATTTTTGTTTCAGGTTAATAAGAGTTGTAATTCCACATTCTTCATGAGAGTTTATTGTACCGTATCTAGTCTGAGTTTACAAAACATCAGAACTTCCAGCAAGTCACTATTTTCATTTACGGCTGCTTGGATACTATAGTCTGAACCAGTGGTGGGTTGCCCCCAGATTGCACAGGTTCTATAGAACCGGAAGTAAAACTGGTGGGAGACTCCGCCCACTGACCCCGATGTCATCCAAATGCTTCTGCGCTTGCGCATAAGAGCGTGCACACGCACGCGCGAAGCGAGCGAGCAAGCGCGGCCCTGTTGCGAACCAGTAGTAAAGGTAAGTAGAACCCACCCCTGGTCTGAACTAATTAGTAGCTTCCGCCTCCTCCTTCTCCTCCTCCTTCTCCTCCTCCTCCTCTTCTTCTTCATCATCCCAGTTGATCCAAGAACTATCCTTGAAGTCCATGGAATGTGGAAATGACAGTGGGAGACAGGATAAAAGAGAGGCAGCCAAGGGAATGATTAGATAAAAAGCAGCTGAGCCTAGGGCGGGAATGTGGGCAGTGCTAGTTTTGAGGCTGTAAAGGGGATGGGGGAAGGGAATACTTTCAGACTTGCAAGATTCTGTTAATGTAACTTTACAATAAAATAGAATTAGCTCATCTGGTCATGGTTCCTGTCTGATTTACCTCCCCAAACCCCCAAACCCTTAACCTTAAACTGTCTACTGTTGACCTCACCCCATTCCTAAGAGGTCTTTAAGGGGCGTGCATAAGTGCACCAACGTGCCTACCGTCCCTGTCCTAATATTCCTTTTTACTTACTCTTTTCATGTATTCAAATTATGTTTGTACTTTTACTTGTTATCTCATATATGCTTGACAAATAAACTTATGATTATGATTATGATTATAAGGCTGACATATTCATTGGCCACCATATTTTCCCCAACTCTTCAGCCAGCACACCCCTGTAAGCACCTTGTCTGTTTTAGACCGGTCTCTGTAACGCCTACCCTATTTTCTTTTCAACGCTGTGTCAATGGCCCAGTACTGCAAGTGTTCCTTTGGTTAAAATAATAAGTTATAATATCTTCCAATGTAGGCATTCCGGAACAAATCTGCAACATGGCAAAGAATGCTACTTTTTTTTTTTAATAAACCCATAGTGGAATGAAGAAACCACCTGTTTCTTTTGCTTTAAGCATTTTAGGATTAAAGCAATAGTAGTCCAATAAAGGAAACAGGAAAAAAAAAAGATTGGCCTTAATGAGCAGAGAACATGGGAAGTGGGATGGGAAGGCATCCATGTGTGCAAATATCTCAGAATGCAAAGGAAAAGCAGGGCAACTGGTGAGGGGGGGGAACTATCCCTAAATGAAGGAGGACATTGGTAGACCTGCCCGTAGAGTGGCCAACCCAAAAGCCTTCCCTTCCCTGAATGGGTGGGAATGGAAAGAAGCAGGAGAATGACCCCTCAGGTCCTGCAGTGGCCATAGTTCAATTGGCACACTATTGCCAAATTATGAAGATCTGCCATGGATTGATCCCTGGCATATAAATTTGTGTTTTTAATCTTTTTAAATGTAAGTTAATATTTTCCCCCTTTCTCCTTCCTGCATTTCTGACACGAGACAAGACGAGATGGATTTAACAGATTCAGGAGAAAACCTGAGCAACAGTCACAGCCTAGCACAGTGGTGGCGAACCTATGGCACGCGTGCCAGAGGTGGCACACAGAGCCCTCTCTGTGGGCACATGCGCCATTGCCCCAGCTCTGTTTCGGGTCTCTGCTGTGCATGCCTGCATGCCTCCCGCTGGCCAGCTGGTCTTTGGGTCTTTGTCGTGCATGCGTGGGGGGCAAGTGTGCCTGTACAGGCGCACATGCAGGGGCCCACACTCATGTGCCCACGACCTTGCAGTTTGGGTGGGGTGCAGGTACATGCATGGGTTGTGCATGCATGCACGAGGCACACATGCACATGCACCCACACCTTACAGTTTGGGCACACGCATGCACTTCGGGCACTTGGTGCCTAAAAGGTTTGCCATCACTGGCCTAGCATATCTAAAGTCAGTTTTTTTCCCCTTAATTGATGTCTCAGACACTTGTCCCCTACATGACACTGATCTTTGGATCACTATAGAGAGCAATATTCCTGTTTCTTGGAGGGAAAAGTTTAGGAAAGAGCTGGGAGCTAGACCAGGAGCAAAACCTAATTTGTGATCCAGTGTGGAAGAACTGCAATTGTGTGGTGTGTTGCTTTGGCAGAACTGTGTGTGGGAAGCTTGTAAAACGCTGTTCTATTTCTGAAAGTAGCTCCTTTATTTTATTCTTTTTTACCTTTGGGAGAGATGAATAATGGTGTCATGAAGAAACAAAGGAAAAGCTTTACCCATTTCCAGACTTCTCGCTCATGCTAATTAAACACTCTGCTGCTTTGCTGAAGGGAACGCCCCCACTTTGAATTTTCAGAAACAAGTCAAAACGAATCCCCCAAACCACAGCCCCACAGGCTCCAGGCATTCCTTTCCCATTGGCCTCACCATTTCATGTGCCATCTGTGCTGCATTTGGGAGATGAGTTTGGTGACAGAAATCTGGTCGCCATCTTTCTGGCCACTCAGGCCTGCTAAAGGTGGTTTAAGTGACCTCTTGGCATTGCTGCCAAGTAGAAGGCATTGAAGACTTTTCTGCATGGCAGCCTTCTGTGTAGAATATACCCTTTATGCCTTTTCCCCACACTGCAGCCCTTAAGCTATTTGGCTGCCAGATGTAAACCAGCTGGAAATGAGGCTGCCGTAAGAAATCTCTTTTTGCATTTCAACCCCTTCTTCCACTTTGGTTATAATGATGGCCACGGCTTTGGTTAACCCAACAGTCAATTAGTGGACATTCCTGCTTCTTCATCCATCTCACCCTATCAGAAAATCAGTTGCAATTGCTAGCCTTGCTACAGATAAATCCTATATAGGACATGTGTGTTTGCAATGGGATAATGAAGAGCACACTTGAACAATTTCTCCAAAAATAGCAAATATGGTCTGCTGCATTTTGTGGTTATCATGTCTGCTTCAAATGCAAAGCAACTCCCAGCAGGAGCAACTTTTTACTAAATGTATTGGGGTTGTTTTGTTTTTTTTTAATTCCTGAGCTATCCCCTTTACTGCCTTTTTAATGAACCAGCTCATCAGTGGACTTTTTTCATCGTTCCTGCTGTTATTTGTGGTAGAATTTCATTCCAGCGTCTAAATAACCCAAATGACTAAATGATGCACAATCATTTAAATCACTAAATGACTGCATTTCTCTGAGGCTCCATAAAGTGGAAAAAAAAGAAAACTCTAGCATTTCAACAATCCATTGATGGAGTGATTAAAAACATCAACAGTACAGCAAAAAAGTAAGTAGCTCAGAAAACAAAAATAATAGTGTTGTGGGTTTGGCATCACACACCCTTTATACACTAAAGGGCAACTACTGCAATGGCAGTTGCAAATCAGCAGAGTTTGGGACAGGGGCATCAGTAGGCAGAGTCAAACCTGCCCCCCTAAAAGTTGGCTTCAACCAAGTGGTTGGTTTTTTTATGTGTATTACAAAAGTAATCTAGAGAGGCCTGGGATATTTCCACAACACTGAATCTAGCCAGCAAAATTTAATTTACAGTAAGTTGTCTGGCTCCTGCTGGTTGGAACCCCTCATGAGTTTTAAAAACATTGCTCATGGACAAGGACTCATAGATCAAAGGTGGCCTTTGTTAATACAAAGCTGCACACCACTGCCATATACAGGAGAGAAGAGGGACAGTTGATCACAAATAATTACTGGTATGTTCATTTCTCCTTAGAACAAGGTTGTCTTCAGTGGTGAAATTCAATTTTTTTTACTACCAGTTCTGTGGGCGTGGCTTGGTGGGCGTGGTGTGGCTTGGTGGGCGTGGCTTGGTGGGTGTGGCAGGGGAAGGATACTGCAAAATCTTCATTCCCACCCCACTCTGGGACCAGCCAGAGGTGGTATTTGCCGGTTCTCTGAACTACTCAAAATTTCCGCTACCAGTTCTCCAGAACCTCTCAGAACCTGCTAGATTTCACCCCTGTCTTCAGATCTGAGAGAGGCCTGAGCCAAGCACCCTCTGTAAGATCCCTTGTGCTGTTGGTATCTCCAGTGCAGAAAGCATCAGACTAGGGAAAGAGTGAGGGTGGCCAAACGACATTTGAAACAGGAGGAATAAGATATTTTGTGTTTTTGCATTTTCAGAATTATATTTCCATCCAAACATATCACATTTTACTGATGTTCATTTATATTTATAGATTTTCAGGTATTGCTTTAATCTAATGGCTAATTTTCATAGAAGAGCTGTTATGACATCTGGTAAACTGCACCACAAAAGATCTATTACGCCACAACAACAATACATATTCTTTTTTTTTTTCTTTTTGCAAGCTATCCAGATTCTCAGCTGGATTCCACAAAATAGATATGAGAAAAGAGTAAACATCTTGCAACTGATTTTTCAAAGCTTGAGCCCAGTTCCCTAAAGCTGCAACAAGTAAGACTGCAACATTATATAAATGACAGTTTTATATAATAATTCATTGGCAATTGAGCAAATCAGCCTAGCTTGCTTTGCTGATTATTCAGTTGAAATTTTCAGAACTTGTGGGAAATTACAAGGAGGAAAATATTTGAGGGGGCCTTGGGCTATTCTTTTCTTTTGCAATAAGGAAAGTTACAAAACTGCATCTGAGCGACAGCTGCACCCATACACATACAGATTGTGCTATTTACTCACACACTTACTGCTCCTACTCATTGCTTTCTAAAGTATTTTGGTACCTTGGGTACAAAATGCATTATATAAAGCTCAATTCAGTTTCACATGCTCTACACTAAACAGCATCCAGTTATGAAACATAATGCAGCCATTCTAGTTTATATCTCCAGCCAATATAGTTTCCACAGTGGAAGGGTTTTGTCCCCTGAACAATCCCAAACTTTTCCTTTTGGAGACTTTTTCCTTCTGACGTGCAACCTGCTTGATATTAATAGAAACCATCAAGCTAAACTGCTAAAAGAAAGGTTAGTAGGCTAATTCCCAAGGGGTCAACTGGGACCATTGCTTGAGCTTCTGGTTGTCAAATTTACAGAGGTGGGAATCATGAATTAGTCTCCCGGGAAGGGCAATAAAAGGCCAACTCACTGTTGTGCTATAATTTTTATATAGCTCTATTCAGGATATTTAAAATGTACTGCAAGTAGGAGACCAAACAAGGATCCTTGACTATCAGTCTAAAAGTAATAGATAAAGTGGACAGTGATGAGAATGATATATTGGGGGTTCATTTTTGTTTCAATGTGTCACCTATGACTATCACACAGAAACAGTTCAAGACCTGTTTTCCAATGATTCAGAGCACAAGACATAAAAAATGGATTCCAGTTAAGGAAAGTCAAATGTGAATTAAACTGAATATTGAATTTTCTGACAAGTAAGAGCAGCTTTAAAACATGGAACCGATTTCTCTGGAGAATGGTGGGTTTCCCCTCAATGGATGTGGTCAAACAGAGACTAGACACCCATCTGTCTGGGATGACTTAATTTAGATTCCTGCACTGAGCAGGCAAATGGACGTGGTGACCTCAATTCTCCTTTACAACTCCATGATTCCATGGTTTTATTAAAAATGCTGCAAATTGCTACATGATCTATGGTTTGGATACAGCTAAACACTGTCATTCATTTTGGTAAGCTTGTTTGTATCATCAGTAGATGCAAGTAGAGAAAGGCTTATGGTGCCACATAAATTGGCCCCGTGAAAGGCACAGGAATATTTTAATTGCTGTTAGCATCCCAGTAGTGGGAACAGAAAGAAAAGAACAGGTCTTGCAAAGTGTTAGAGGGGACAGAATTCTTTTGTGAAAGAAAGGACCAATCATTCAATGTTTTGATGATTGTTTGAATTTGTGAAGACATTAATGCAAATCTTGGGCTTAATTATGGAATTCAATGTAAAAGCAATTACAAGTTTTATGCCAAAAGAAAGGTTTTGATCTCCTTGCCTCGAATTGAGATCCACTGGTTAAAAATTTTCTAACAGAAGAGGAAATATTGCTTTTTTAAAAAAACTTGAGCATGTGTCAGCTTTCTTCTACAGTAGCTTATATAAAGAGCAAGTGGAAAATCACATTCAATAGATAAAAGCTTCTCTTTTTAGAAAGCGAAAATGAAGGCTGTCTAAATCTCACTGGGTCGCATCTCACAATCTGCTTGATGCGCTCAATCAACAGCAACAAAAGCTTACAATTTACTAAGACCCGGCTTCCAGTCAATACTCTTGATGAAGAGATTTATATAGAGCTAAGCTTGCAGGCTTTGGCACTGAAATGCTAACTTAGGGACTCTTGTTAATAGTAAGGTGGACTTCTTGTTTTCTAGTGCATGAACAATCAAAATAAGGGCCTTATCTGCCCGCATGTAGCAAAATGGGACTTCAGCTTTTCCATGAGGATATGTCAGGCACAAGGAACCTGAAGGGACATAAGGCAGCTGATCAGTGTGGTGTGTTTATTATTACTTGCCTGTTGACAGGCATTCTTGCCAGACTAATGCAATTCACTACAGAAAATACTAGATAAACACTGTGAAGAAGCTTTAGTGAGGATCACCTTTCAGCCACTTCCTCCTCACCAGTCATTCAAGACCAGTCAGCCTTTTCACACTTCCTCTCAACTCAGCTCCAGATTCCACCACAGAATATTGTTCCTGTCAGATCTTAAAGGATGTGCTGGAAATAAATTTAAAAACATAAAATGTGACTGTAGCTCCCAGATCAGGAGGAATTGCTCCCCAACCAGTGGATTTATATGGCTGTTTCATGTTTTCTTTTTTTTAAAGATTCTCTATCTCTCTTAACAGTGGGTGTTCGGTTATTTATTTATTTCTGCCAATCCCAAAAGCAGCAACTGAATCAAGAATCAAATCAATGAATTACATAATTTTGTTTGGACTGCCTAAATGTAAGAGTGTGTATTTGCATGTGTGATGGGTGCACAATTTGAGAAAGAACGGAACAGCTGGGTTTAAAGATGTTAGGAAGTAATGTATAGTTTCCAGGGAACGCATGGATGTGCCCCCACATTGATGAGACAGAACATTTATATAGTATCTGATTAACGGTGGCATATTGTGATGCTGGAAAAACTGCAAAGAATTATAAGAAATTTGTGTTGTAGAAAAAATTAAGGAAGCAGAATTGTCTTAGTTTTCTTGTTATAGGGGGGGGGATGAGATTTTTAGATTTTTTTAAAAAAAGAACACTGTAAGCTTGCTTCATAATACAGACTGATAATGTTCCTTCAGTAATTATCACTTTGTCACACCTACTCATTTCCCCCTGTAGAGAGCTAGAAAGAGTAGTAAATGCAAATTTAAGAGGAGAGGCAGAACAAAGGAAGAATGTATTCAAATTTCCATGTTCCTTTTTCTTCATTGATATAAAATAAGCTTCAGCAGAAGAAAGATGAGAGATTTTAGCATCCATCCAGCAATTATTAACAATATTAATGCAGTGTTGCCTGTTCAGACTTGGTAGCCTACTTCTGCAGTGATTGCAAGAAAGAAGTCGCACAACCACCATTAACAGTAGCAAACTTGCAAGAGATAGCTTATTACCTTGACTCCTATTGTTAGGACAAATAAAATGCCTGCAGATAAAAGAATGTTCTGTACCTGGTAACGTTTTCCGACATAAACAAGTGGTAATTGCAGTTATGTAGAGAAGATAATGATGTTTCAGCATGAACTTTGCTATTTTACTAAATAACAGACAGTAGGTGTCCTATAATAGGATAGAACTAGGGATTATATATTTTAGAACTAAGCACATTTCAATCTGCAAGATGTCCAATAGATTGGTGCCAATAGAAGAGGATATTTGTGGCTCAGGGTTAAACTGTGGGGTCTTTGATGATCTCTGAGCTTGGTTGTTTTCTTGTAAATGTTTCATTACCCAACTAGGTAACATCATCGGTGCTAGCATGACATTAACTAGTCTAGTAATGAAACTTCTGCAAGAAAACCACCAAGCTCAGAGAGCACTAAGGATGCCACAATCCAGATTAGTGAAACTAGCCTGACTAGGTGGCTCAGTGACTAAGACACTGAGCTTGTCAATCAGAAAGGTCAGCAGTTCGGCGGTTCAAATCCCTAGTACAGGTCTCCTCCTGAGCAGGGGGTTGGACTAGATGACCTCCAAGGTCCTTTCCAACTCTGTTACTGTTTAAAATGAGGTTCATATAAAGATGAGTTGGTGGATTTCTGAACTGAACTGCAAGGCTCTGAGGTTCTTTCAACCAAAATGCAATTCTTTTCAAAATGCCCCAAATCAATTTTGGAATCTGGACCTTCTCAAGAACCCTTTAAATAGGTTTACGTTCCTGGTGGCAGATTGTAATTTTTGTTCTTTTCTGACAGCTTCATTTTCCATGATTTATTTATTGATCTTACTTCATGGTCCTTTCCCCTCCCCCATTTCCCATTTTCCACTTTAGTCCATTCATTTGTGCTCTGCTCCTCCTCCTGAAATTGTTACATTTAAAGCCATTGTTGATCTTGCATTAGGATATAACACATATTACAATAGTTTCCTTAGGTAGCACCATCTTTCCACCTACCCCCTTGTAATTTCAGCCCTCATTTTTTTGTTTAGATATTGAACCAAGTTCTGTATTCTCCCTTCAGATTTTTTTTTGTTGGTATCTGTGTGTACACATTAATAATTTATCATTTTAATTATCCATGTCTTACGCTTAATGGAGTACACTTTAACAGGTTATTATTTAAATTATTTATTTAGCATTAAACCAATCTATGATGTTGACAAAACCACATAATGCTTCTAGATGAAAAAAATAGAGTGATAGAATAGAACCTTTAAGTCTGATCTCCTCCTTGATGCTGGAATCCAAATTAAAGCAAGCATCCCTGAAAACGTCTAAACCAGATCAGCCTTCACCAACTATTTTGGGTTATTATGGGGTAAGAAGGATTAATGCAAAATTGTTGATGGCTTTATCCATGTCCAACTGAGTATCTCCCCGCCCCCGCAAAAAAGATGGCTCACTCAATATATGCCACTCCATCTTAAATCGGCAGCTCCTGCTAGCGTGAGCCAGCCCCTCCCTCGGCCAACAAGTCTTTTTGTGAAGAAAGCAACCACAGACCTGAACACTCACAATAAAAGATCCAATGGTAGACATGCAGTGGAGAGCATTTGGCTAGATGGATGAAAGCTTAGAGGAGTCCTCTGGTCCAGGGGTCTCCAACCTTGGCAACTTTAAGACTTGTAGACTTCAACTTCCAGAGTTGAACTCTGGAAGTTGAAGTCCACAAGTCTTAAAGTTGCCAAGGTTGGAGATCCCTGCTCTGGTCTGGGTTTACTGCTGCATGGGGAAGCAGTTTATAACCTGAGTAGTTCCCCCATAGCAGGCAGACTCTAGAGTGGGCTCAAAAGTATTTCTATCCTGCCTTCATTGTTTATCAGACCCTAGCTCACGAAGTATCTATGCCTATCAAGTCTCATTTTTCTGTCATCAGGCCAGTTCATTATTTGTCACTATATTAATAAGAGACCCAGTTTGGTTTAGTGGTTAAGGCACCAGGCTTAAAAAGCAAGAATTCTGCCTTAGCCATAAAAGCCAGCTGGTTGACTTTGGGCCAGTCATTCTCTCTCAGCCCTACCCACCTCACAGGGTTGTTGTTGTGTGGAAAATAGGAGGAGAAAGATGTATTGGATATATTCGCTGCCTTAAGTTATTTTTAAAAACAATAAAGGTGGGAAATAAATTATTTAAATTAAACTTACCTTGATATAAGTGATCTTCTCTGAATCCAGACATGACCTGCTATCTCTGCCTCCTGAGTTCTTTACTAATAAATTTTAATTTCTCAGTCCTCTAATCAGACACATTTTTTTTCCCAGTTCAACAGTCTCCTGAATAATTTGCAGGTGCATTTTAGTCTTTAGTCACTCAACCACGTGCTTGATAGTAAGGGAAGCGCTGCTCCCTCTTCTCACCCCCAAATCAATCCCCCTGTATCAATTCTTTCCTAGCATCAAAGTACAGTTTAGGGCAGTGGGTCTCAACCTTCCTAATGCCGCGACCCTTTAATACAGTTCCTCATGTTGTGGTGACCCCCAACTATAAAATTATTCCTAAAGCCATTGAAAATATGTGTTTTCCGATGGTCTTAGGCAACCCTTGTGAAAGGGTTGTTTGACCCCTAAAGGGGTCGCGACCCACAGGTTGAGAACCACTGGTTTAGGGTCTGCTTTTAAAAAAATCAAGAAATTGTCTACAATGAGGAAGATAAAGGCCATATGTTTTTTTTTAAAAAATCATCTTTCTAATATCTTTAAGAATTTCCTTTCACTCTTGCACAGTTTCATTCATCTGTCTGAAATTTGGCTGAGTTCATGTGCAAAGAAAAGATTATTGCGGTTGTTCATATCACAGATCTTTCATTGGTGGGGGTGAGGGAAGGAGAGGGGGAGAGAAGCAGCTCTTTTAGATGTGACTTTTTTACCCTCCGTTTTTTTCGCTGGTCTGTGTACATTTTCAGCTGCCTTTTGCTGTTCATTGTGCACAATCTGGCCCTGTCTCTTGGGCTTCCTCTCACCTGGATGGCAGCTGTGCTTTCTAGGCAGTCCTCTGTGACATAGCCGAAGCCTGAGGCACTACTTGACTAAGAATTGTGTCTCTCTCTCTGCTTATTCGTCTCCAGGCAAACGGAATCCGCTTCACTGCTGCTGCATCCCTTTCCCTTTAGAGGCTTCTATCGCTGTCTTAAATTAATCTGTTTTGCGACATTTAAAAATAAGATTAGTAAATATAGATGCTTTGTTTTCCAGAGCCAATGGTAAACCATCTTGAAGGGAAAGAAAGCCTTTTGGATGATTAGGGGAGTAATCTTCTTTTACTGACCATTATCCTTTCTTTAAGAAAATATAAAAACCCTAATACAGGGGTGTCGAAGTCGATTTCATTGAGGGCCGCATCAGGGTTGTGTTTGACCTCAGGGGGACGGGGTGAGTGTGGCCAGGGTGGGCATGGCCATCTTGACATCACTTGTTTGGGGGAGGGGTGCCTGTGGTGGCCCGAGCACTCTGCCAGCAAAAAAGGGCTCCCAAGCTCCATTGTAGCTGTGATGGCTTCCTGCAACCCTCTGCCAATGAAAATGGAGTCAGGAGGGCTGCCTGCCCTAATAGATCAAACCTCTCAGTTTGCAAAATGGAAAAGAGGAGATCAAAGCCTTTGAATCTTTCTTCGAAGGATCTCAATGATTTGTCTACCTAAAAAACCCTGACTGGCAGTGACTCTCTAGATTGCCTTTCCTTAAGTCAGGTCTCCAAACTTGGCAACTTTAAGACTTGTGGACTTCAACTCCCAGAATTCCCCAGCCAACATGCCAAGTTGTCAAGTTTGGAGACCTCTGTCTTATAGCATCTCACAGATTGGACTACATCAGGGGTGAAATCCAGCAGGTTCTGACAGGTTCTGGAGAACCGGTAGTAGAAATTTTGAGCAGTTCTGAGAACCGGTAGCGGAAATTTTGAGTAGTTAGGAGAACCGGTAAATACCACCTCTGGCTGGCCCCACAGTGGGGTGGGAATGGAGATTTTGCAATATCCTTCCCCCAGGAGTGAGGAGGGAATGGGGATTTTGCAATATCCTTTCCCCAGGAGTGAGGAGGGAATGGGGATTTTGCAGTATCCTTCCCCTGCCATGCCCACCAAGCCACACCATCCCCACCAAGTCATGCCCACAGAACCGGTAGTAAAAAAAATTGGATTTCACCACTGGACTACAGCTCCCACCAACCCCAGTCAGAAAATTAATTGTTGCTTGGCATAGAGGTGTTTAACTAGAGATAGCAGAGATTGAAAATGAGCCTTTTTGCACATGGACTGGAAGTCAAACTTCCTTGACTTCCCATCAGGAGGCATGAGAATTGAAGCAATGTTTCTCAGGCCAGATACAACCATTATGAATTATTTTGTAAACACTGAGCAAATATTTTAACCCTGGTCAAAAATTCCTTGATACAAAAGGTGGGAGAAAAAGGCCTAGAGCAGACGAACAAAAGTCTCCGTTTCTGCAGAAATGGACAGACTCACATTGAAACTCAAGGATAAAAGCGAAAACTAAGTACTACAAAATCTGGGAACAATTTTATGATTGGATAGATAACAAGAGGGTAGCCAAGACAAATGTATAGTGTTAGAACAAAAATAATAGACGTTATTATAGATAAATGCTTAACGCATTGTAAGCCGCCTTGAGTCTCCGGAGAAGGGCGGCATATAAATCAAATTAAATAAATAAATAAATAAATAAATGTTTATCTATAATATGATTAAGAGATAAATAAATATACAGAAATAAGGGGAAAAGTATTAATATCATATCATATTATGTATAAATAGTGAACATAGCTTAAGAACTATATGTTGATATGAGTACTAATATTATTGTAAAGTGACGGAAGATGTTTGGAACTAGTGATATCATATCTATGTCCAATGTTTTTTTAATTTTGTATTATTAATAAAAAACTTTTTTTTAAAAAAAGTCTCTGTTTCTGCATTCTGCAGTAGGCAAATCTTCTCCGTATGTTTCTTCTTTTTGGTCCACCCTAAATCACTTATCTAATCACTATGTGTCTCTGCTGTAAGCCATTTTCTTAATATGGACTTAAGTATCTGGAGTATTAAGATTTATTGCCATGTCTGGTAATGAACTCTGACAGTTGACTGATTCCCCACTGCTGAATCAAAATAAAATCCAAGGGTAGGTCATCATAAAACTATCATAGTATGTCATTTTCCCTCTCCCCTTGCCAATCTCTTTCCTACCTCAGTTATTTCGTTCCCATTCACTGTCAGCCAGCTGACTTTTTCCCAAGACAAGGAGTGACAAAACTGAGCAGTTTGAGAACACTTGAGTCTTGCAGGGCAAAGTAAGGGGGGAAACGCTACTTTAACTCCAAGTGAAGTTATGGGAGATTCCATTTATATTATTCGTAGATTAGAGACAAGACAAAAGCAGTATCAAGGCATTACTGCAGAAAAACTCCTTGCAAGGACAAATTAGTGCTATGGTTAGAGGCAAGTGAGGAAAGATCTTCAGCCAGTGCATATTTCTATAATGCTGGGGGGAGGGGAGAGAAGTCTATGGATGTTTTCATTCTTGAGACTTAAAGTAGCTCTTTAAAGCTAGCTTTCTAATGCAAATGTAAAACTTACATTGCCAGAATGCTTATTCACACTACAAATGTTCTCTTGTTTTTCTGCCACATTATCAAGAATATTGCAGTAGAGATTCAGAGGTGATGTGTGAAAACACCCTTCATTTTACCTTCTTTAAAAGGTACGGGAGAAACCAAGAAAAGAGCACGTTTTCACATACAAGAAGGCAGAAAGGTGATGGTTCCAAAGGCTATTCTCATTAGAACAAATAATTTCAAAAGTTTGGATGATTTAGCAAATTGGGTATTGAACTGAGTCACGATCAAATAAAAAGTTCCTTTGGAGTAGCAAGAATTAAATAGTTGGCTGCTTTTTAATTCCCCTGCAGAATAAAATATTTCTGTTTCTTATGCCATAAAAGATTGAGAAAAGGCAATGTCAGATCACAGTTATTCTGCATGAACCTAAGGCAGAAGATTTCCCTCCCCATATCTTCAATGCAGTGCCAAAAACTCCTATCGAATTGAAAAACTTAATGTGACAGACAAAGTTAAATATTGAAGCTAAGGAGAATAAATACATTACTTGTCTTCAGTTAAAGGTCAGTATCTATAACATCTACCTATTGTAGGATGTTAGTATTGTAGCTGGTCAGATTGTATTGAATCTGGCATTTATTGTCCACCTCTTGAATCCTTCCCAAAGACCTGGGATAGGCAAATGTGATTGTTTAATGGTGTTAAAGGTATTGTGGCAGGATGTAAGCTGTTCCAAGTAAAGCTTCTTTTTGCAATTGATTGATGATGATTTTTGTCAATGCCTCTGGTGTTCGAGTGGTGCTCCAGATGTTTTAGCATTGCACCCAAAGCACCTATTGCTATTGGTACTACCTTTGATAAAAACCTAACAAATAACTTAAATGAATAAATAATTGTGCGTTCAAGAAAAACATTAAATGAATGACTGGGTAACACTCAAATTTTCTGCATTTAAACCAAACAAGTGACAACCTGAATGAAATTAATGCAAATTTAGTTTCGATCCTCATCCCACCCCTTTTTTATGCAATGTAGCTTTCGACACATGCTGCTCTTCAACAATGAAAAACAGTTTCCTGGTATTGATTCTACTATGGCACAAAGACCAGTATTTTTTTTCCAAATGATAAAAGAAACATATATTTTGGAAAAGTCATACCAAGAACTTATGTGCTTGGGAAATCTGGGAATAAAACTATACTTTGTTTAAAAGGGTGTACCCTGCAGAAAAATAATATTAGCATCATATTTTCTGTCCCATTATTAATCCCTATCCTGCAGTTTTCACCTCTGTATCCAGCCGATGCCAGGGACCTGATTTTCTTCCATGCTAATAAGTGGCATAGACCAGTGGTTTCCAATTTTTGCAGTTTGGCAGCCCGTAGGATGGGAGAGGCCCATGCAAGCTGGTGCACATGTGTGTGTTGGCCCACTGCTTGTGTGAATAGGGCATGCATGCATGCACTGGTCAGCTGCTTGCGCGGCCCAGTTCTGAACAGGCCACAACCCAGCAGTGGGCTGCTACCCTGGAGTTGGGGACCCCTGGTGTAGGCTAATACCTCTTGAAGCTCTTCTTACACAGATTCAATAAATAGAAGAAAATACTATTAAACACTGATGTGGCCTGGAAATGAAATAAAGGCAACAGTATTAGGGGCAGACAGCACTTACCGCGAGCAGAAAGTTTTTTGGTGTTTATTATCTTGGCAGCATATTCTTGTCCTGACAGCACTTTCACACATCTTCTGACAATGGAGAAAGCACCTCTGCAGGAATGAAAACAAAATATATGTGAGAAGTTTGGTCAAACAGTGGTATACCTAGCATATTTGCCACCTAGAGCTGTTCCTTTTATAAAAGCCCCCTCCTGCTTCCCAAGAGCCAGTTTGGTGTAATGGTTAACATGTCAGACTGGAAACCAGGAATTTTGGTGTTCTTGTCCTGCCTTAGTCACAAAGCCAGCTGGATGACTTGAACTAGTCAGTTCTTTCAGCCTCAGAAAGCAGAAATGCTGCCCAGAAGACAACCCGTTATAGGGCTTTCCTGGTAGCAGCCAGCACCTTAAATTGTACTCAAAACACTGGGAACTATTTCAGCTCCTGCTGCAGTGGTATAATGTGGTATTATTGAGACTGGCCAAAAAGTCTACAGGAAAGCCCCATGTAGAATGAATTACAGTAACTTGTTTTGGAGATGACAAGAGCATGTGTGGCCGTCCTCAGAGCATCCTGTTTCAGGTAAGGGCACAACTGATGAGCCAGTCAAAATGAGGCAAAAGCTCTCCTTGTCTTGGCTTCTACCTGCTCCTTGATCAGAAGCCATAAGTCCAAGAGGAGCTCAACTGCATGAACCTGCCCTTTATGGGACTCGACAACCCTATCAAAAACCAAACATGATAATCTGTATTTCCATTTTAATAGTGGGATCTTCAAGAAATAATGCCACTGTTTGGACAAGTCCCTGCAGTTTCCTTGGCAAGGTTTTTTGGAAGTGGTTTTTCATTTCCTAAGACTGAGATAGAGAACTGGCCCAAACTCCTGCATCTGCTTACATGCCTAAAGTGGGACTAGAAGTTATGTCTCCTAGTTTGTAGCCTGGTATCTTAATCACTACATCAAACTGACTCTCTGGCACTACAGGTAGTCCTCAACTTATGACCAGTCACTTAATGATCATTGTAAGACCTATGCCCAAAGACACAGTGAGAGCCAATCAAGTCCAGTTCTTTATTACTTTACACCTAATAGACAGAATCTTGCCAGACTAAAGCCATAACTTTCTGACATAATAGATATGCGCTGGCAAATTCAAGGGTGTGATTACCCTGATCCTTTTCCTCCCTGCCCCATCCAGTTCATGATCGCACATTCTCTTGTTTTGGGCCAATATCTGGAAATAGCTGCTTCCTCCCTAGGAAGCAGTATGTACAGGCAACATTCCTCCTTATCATTCTCCAGCTGCACATTCCAGCACTCTGTTTGAAATTATGACAAATCTCTCCAGAGTTACTTATGGCCCATTTTCAGAATTGTGACAGCCACACAAACACTCACAATCTTGTGATCACATTTTGGGCATAGAGCAACCAGCTCACTTCATGAATGTTTGCAATCATGTGACCACAATTTGAGACTTTTGTGCCAGTTTCTAGTGTTTGCTCCAGTTTTTAACAAAACACCCATTGGGAAAATGGATTTGCTTAACAACTGCAGTGTTTATTTAACAACTATTGTAAATAATGGTTGCAACTTTGATTTCAGTCATGTGATGCCTCGACTTGACAAAAATTTACAAGTGAAATTCTGGACTCATTCATAGGTATAAGTGGAGGGCTACTTGCAAACATTATTCTGTCTAATATCTAATGTTTTGATATTTGATACATGTTTTTTTTTACTTTATTGTTGTTGAATTATTATTTGGCTTTAGGTATTTGATTTATTTTTACGCTGTTATTGTTGTAAGTGAATTACAAGATCCAAGACTATACAATGTGTGTAGTGCTGGATCTTGTAATTCACCTTTTATTGTTTACTAAAGAAGTTAGAATGATCTGGATCTAATTCTGGAATTAATATATAACTCATGAACAGTAACTATCAATAATCTAATTTCACTTTAAAGCCCTCCAAGTGCAAAATTTGAAGAACCACAAATTGCAATAGATAATTATCAAATTTTGTCTAATATTTGATTCTACCTTGCATAGGAAGGAGATCAGAAAAACATAGTTTGCTTGTACCACTGAAGACAAGACAATGTTGTTACTGAAAAAATGATAAGCTAACTATTTGATTACCCATAGAAAAGTAAAATGCCAGTTTATATCAGTTTTAGGGTCATCCTTGAACATAATATCTTTCTGCTCCTATACACTTGCCTTCATTCTATACACTTCCATTGACCCATCCTTTAACCTGGTGGCGCGGCAGACTAAAGCACTGTTATTAACATCTGCTGCCTGCAATTACTGCAAGTTCAAATCTCACCAGGCTCAAGGTTGACTCAGCCTTCCATCCTTTCTAAGGTAGGTAAAACCCAGATTGTGGGGGCAATAAGCTGACTTTGTATAAAATATGCAAAAGTATGAAGGCTATTGCTTAACGCATTGTAAGCCGCCCTGAGTCTCCGGAGAAGGGCGGCATATAAATCAAATTTTAAAAAAAACAACATGCAAGCACACACATTATCTATCTCTATCTCATCTCTGTCATCTCTATCTCTGTCTTTCTTCTCTACCCTTGTCCTTAATAGTCTGCTCTGCTCATCTTCTCATTCCTTCTGGGTCATTTGTGACCCTATAATAAAGCTAGCTGAAAAGTACCACCAGAAGAAAAAGTTATGAAGCTCTCTGAAAAAATTAGTGATTTCTTCCATACAGGAATTAAATATTTCAGGAAATTTGGAGATGCAATTCTGCAACAGTGCTAAAAGCAGCATGGCTGAAGCTCCAGCTGCCATCATCTAAACATTCCTAGGAATTTCCCATTTGAGATTCAATTTTAATGGATTGTTAAGAAACAGCCAGGAGATCCTTAATAAGCACCATGAAAAAACTTCATAAATATAATGATTTTTTTCCACAAACCAGATGCTATTCACAGGTGGGGAAACTTGAGACAGGAAATTGACAGGAAATTGCTATTTATATATGGATCATAGCAATATCTTGCTCTTTCTCCAAGAAATTTTACACCATAACATTGAAATATGGTAGAAAAAAAAATAGCTTTCCCAAATGCATGAAGAGAGATTATTTCTGTCTGAATTCTTCATACATTGTGGCAATGTCTTGAGACCAAAGTGAGGAAAAAAGACTTCCTAAGTACAGATGTTATGGATATCTTTCCTACCTGATATGGCCAACATGTATTTGATCCAACCAGGGATGTATTTGCACTCAAATGACATTTGAAGGAGAAAATATAATGTGAAAAACCCAAGGAAAAGAGTCTTCCTATTATAGAAAGCAATGGTTTGTTTCCTGCCATCAAACATTTGGCACATTCAGAGTATTTTACATTGTCTTTTCCTCACCCCACCCTCAATGGTGACTTTTTCCACTGGTGGAAAGCATTCAATACCTTCTGTCTTATCAAATGTCTCCCAGCACAAATGGCAATATGTACCACATGTAACGCATTTTAATGAAAGAAAGAATGCTGCCAATCTGGATTTTGAAAAATCCACACTACTTCGGCTTTCTCAGAAAAGGTTATAAAATATGGTGACTCTATCTACCCACACTAAGATAAAAATAAAATTACACTATTGTTTCTGGATAATAAATTCTGTTGCCATTTTATGAGTTTCTTCAAAGAACTGTTTGGTTTCCATTTATTTCTTGAATGTAGCTAGAAGCCTGTCAAGCTGCAAAGACATATTAAACTTTGAGTTTTCTGTGGAAATGTTCTATTGAAAGAAACACAAAAACTAAATTTCACCAAGGTCATGTAATGTCCAACATTCTTCCAGTTCTCCTTTAATCCGACTTATCTATACTCACCATAAGTAAATTGGTTCCCAGAATCCTAAGGATTCTGTAAATGTAAGATAGTTGTCTGTACGAGAGAATAAAAATGTTAAGATGGTAGCCATGACTCTACAAAGCCTCACCCCTCTTCTATGTGTGTTGCATACATGTTCTATATAAAAAATGAATAAGGCTTCAATCACACAACCAGAGGCATCACTTTGACTTGTTTGATCTGTTCCTCAGAGCTTTCTAATACAAAGCTTGGCCTCTTCCTTTCTGATTTTTTCATCCATCCACTGGATTGGAAATTTATGACTCCAGCTTCATGATCATATCATTCTTTCTGCTGAGTATTCCTCCACTGGATAATATGTCAAATGATTTCAGATGTGTTTCACTGAAAACAGCAATAGTTTCAGTTTGGGGAGAGAACACTTTGGGATTAAGGGTCTCTAACTTTGCAGTACCATACACTCCTAAATGATAAATGAACAAGGCTGGAATTAGGATTGAGTAAGAGGTAAATAAATTATGCTATACGCTTTTCGTCATCACTTTGTAATCTGTACATAGTCAGGAGTTCTCAAATTGCAGCCCTGAACTGCCCACTGCATTACAGGCAAAATGAGGACTAAGCCTAAAGCTGGTTTGGCAATGCATCCATTTTGGCTGAACAGTGTGAATGAAAACATTGTCAAAACACAGAGCCCCATCCAAGTTGCTTACAGTCCCTTACAGTTCCTAACCCTAACCCTAGTGCTCTAGCATTATTGAGCTCACTTCTTCCCTTTGTTGTATTCCAGAAAAGCCTGATCTGGGAAAATATAATTGGTCTGCTCCAGACACCTGATGGATACCAGCTCTATATCAGAGTCAATGATACATTACCCTACTCAGGAGGCCATCTCTGGGCCCCACCGCTCTGGACAATACTTTGTTCTTTCTCTAATATTCCCTTTTTAAAGCAGTTTGTTGAGAAGATCAGTTTATACCTCACAAGGACATTGGGAGAAATATTATGTGGGTCCTTTTCAGTGGGTATGAGGCTGGGAAGTAGCAAGGAAATTACCTTGATTGCATGTACATATGACATTTGGTGGGACTGGGGTATAGGTTCTGGACATTTCAGTGGTCTTTAATACTATTGATTATGTTACCGTTCTGGATCAGCTTTAGGGGTTAGGAGTTGGGGGCGTGATTTTGTGGTTGGATCTCCTTCCTTTGAAACTAGATGGTGTTGGTAGGAAGGGCTGAACTAGCACTAAATCTCTATTTTACAGGGTTCCTTGGAGCTTTATGGTCTCCTTTCCCATTTAATACCAACATAATGCTGTTGGATGAGATTATCCATAAATACAAGATTAAGTGTTATCATATACTGGTGATATACATCTCTATCAAGGACCACTGAAGTGTGCCATCAACTTTCATTCCCAGTATCTGGATGGGGATGAATATAGTAGGCTTTGGCTCAATCCAGGTGTGAGTTTTAGGATTGTTTTAGGGTTGTCAGCTCTTCAAGGTAATCCAGACCAAGAAATTACATCTACCTAGCCCATTTGGACTAAGAAGGCAGGGCACGTTGCAGGTCCCAACTATCAAGGAAGTCCATCTGATGGGACCTAGGAAAAAGGCCTTTTATATGGTGGCTTTCCCCTTTGGAATATAATTCTCCAGAGATAAGATGGCTCTTCACTTCGTTGCTCTTCCTCAATGCCTTGAAGACATGGTTTTGTCACTGGGCTAGGGAACCCCATTCAGAGTGGTCAGGAGTCACTGTATGTGACTTGGGCTACTGTATATATTTATTAATAAATAATACTTTCTTTATAGTTATAGAATTTTAAAAGTCCTTCTCCTTCTCCCATCTTTACATTCCAGAGAATCAGGATTGAGATGGTTTCCATCTCTATTCCTGCTTTGACTCGGATTTCTCTTATGAGATCATTGTCTAGGCTGCAGCCTAGACTGCATTCCTCCAGTCTCTCAATTCTCTTTTCATAGTTCATTATAGACCCTTGCAATGGGGTCCCTGGCATCTGAAGTTTCTCCATCTACATGGGGTTACATTCCTCCAGATAGAACTGCTTGAAGAACAGGTGGCAGGAGGACTACTGCACAACTCATCTTATATACTAGTTGCATCCATTCCAGGATTAGGAAGAGCTATGGCTCAGGTCATAGCTATTTGCAGGACAATTTATGTTCAGTTATGTCTGCTCATCCCATGACATCCAACCTATAGGGAACATTTTGGATTTCATCTGTAAAACAATGTTATGCAGTGGGATTTAAGACACATGCCTTTTCATTCATGAAGCCTGCCCTTGAGAATAGCATAGTCCTGATATTCAGTTGGTCCCAACCTTGATGTTCTTCTATAAAGTTTGACAAACCTGTTCCCCACCCTCCTCTCTGCCCAGGCCTAAGACAGGACATTGGGTGAGCCCAACTGGTGAATGGTTTGGGTTGCTGTACACACCTCATTTTGAGCTGTTTTATACTTCATTTTTGTGGTTCTGTATTTTTTATGTTCATTGCTTACATTATTTTTTGTCTTTTAAAACCTATGTTCATTGCCCAAAGTCATAATTGGTGAATTGGGTAGCCATTAAAGAATTGCATGAACAAACAAATACAGCAGTTGCCTAAGGATATGTTTACAGATCTGTGTCACAAGCTTGTGGGACAACATCAAACACCATATTCTGCACCCCAATTTGCAGTCTGTGAGCTTGGTAGTTTGTGTCTAATTAAGAAGATTTGCATATGCTTGCTTATTTTGCTTAATTTATTTCATGTCTCCTCGAAGAAACCAAATCAAATCAAACTTACATAATTTAGGAATGAATAAAATCCGCTCATATTCTGTGGGCTTCTTATTAATTCCCTTAAGTCAACCACTTTATACAGAAAATAAAAACCGATATCAGATTTACACTTTTGGCCCGTGGAACAAAATAAGAACAATTGTGTAATCTCCTTATTAAGAAGAAAGATTAAATGGATCCTGACACTAAGCAGCCTTGCTCCCTGCAGGACTGAATGGAGACATCTAGTACCTTTCCTTGATTTAATAACTGCTTTTTAAAACAGCTTTTTTGTTTTGTTTTCATCTCTCTCATTCTCTCTTCGCATTCCCGACTCTTCTGCTTTCCCATTTTTCTTACCCTGAGCCCCCTCCAACTCCCTCCCCACATTCATTACTTGACCTTTCACCAAAAATATTTTTATTCCTGTTGTTCATTGAGACAAATAAATCTTTCATTTAAGAATGTGTCAGTACTAGCTGGAAATACATATAACTTATTAATGTCTCATTTTATAACATCTACTCTTTTTCTATCAATTTTACCTTCAGATTTCAATGCAGTAAGTCACAACCAGGGGTGAAATCCAGCAGGTTCTGGAGAACCGGTAGCGGAAATTTTGAGTAATTCAGAGAACAGGCAAATACCGCCTCTGGTGGTCCCAGAGTGGGGTGGGAATGGAGATTTTGCAGTATCCTTCCCCTGCCACACCCACCAAGCCACACCATGCCCACCAAGCCACGCCCACAGAACCGGTAGTAAAAAAAATTGAATTTCACTACTGGCCACAACCATTTTTTAAAGAAAGATAAGGGCTATGTCTGTTCTTAATATAGCTTTTTGTGTTTTAACTATATCATTTAAATGGAAAGCACAGTTGCCAAGATATTTAGGAGGGGGTTTTAGGTAGCTCAGGAATATATCAATATATACAAGAGTACTTTTTTCACTATGAGTCCACAGACTGGTGAGCAAGGATGTTATCACTAATCCGTGATAAGTAGGTTATTTTTCAAAAAAAAAAGAAAGAAAGAAAGAAATTGACATAAGCATACCATATTTTTGAGATCAAAAGTCTAGTTTTATGGAAGATAAGTGAATTTGATTGTAGCTTATATAACCAATAACACTATGCTTGCTTGAAAGAATGCCAATGAATAACAAAAGTGGTTTTATAACAAAAGTGGTTTTGGCTTTTATTTTTGATAGGGTGAATATGTATTATTCACCCTTTTTGACACCATGTGCTTTTTTTAGATTTAGAGAGATCAAACAAACAATTTTAAAATGTGTTTGAATGTTTTTAGAATGTTTCTGATGGCAGTTATGTAATAATGCAGATGTTTTTTAAGTCACTGTACTTGAAAAGCAAGTGAGCATTTTCATCTTTTTTGCTGCATTGCAAATGTGTTAATATTTACTACATATTTTCATGTCTTTAAGTTTGCCTTTCATAGTTCCTTGAAAGGGGCATCAAGCCAAAACCTGCCAGACCTGACTAATACAGTAAAAAAAAAAAAAAAAAAAATCTTCACTGGGGATTCCAATGTATTCTCTTTTTTCTCCTTTCTTACACTTCATTCCTTGTTTACTAGGAAACACGTCTTTCGTCAGAAGCTCTCAGTCAGTGTAAGGTGCTACAAGTGTACTGACTTTTGATAGGAAAGTTGAGTTGAATTGCCAAGTGACCTTTCAGTCCTTATCTATATAGCCTGCTACTTTCAGTCAGACAGCCCATGATTTCCTTCCTCAGGCTGACCTGAGTGCTCGGATCAACTCTAGAACAGGGACAATGCTCAACTGAGCCTATTCAGCTGAATCAGGTTTAGGGATGTGTCATTTAGGAATTCTGGGAAAACTGAGAGCAGTCACTGAGAAGTTATTACATAATTCACTGAATAGAGGAAGGAAGGCAAGGATGTTATCACTAAACTGCTTATCAGGGGTTAGTGATAAGGGGGAGGGGAGGAAGTCACTATGGTGATCCTGTTGAGGCCTTGGGCATTTAGGAAAGAAAGACCCTCGACTCCAGTAAAAGGTATGCTTTTACTAAAGCCAAGTAGTTACAGCGTAAGCCAAGATCTAAGAATTCCTGTGTAAACCTAGTATTTTTCCCTTCACCCAGGCTCTCCTCCCTGGTCTTCCTGTTTGTGTCCAATGAGGTTCAAATTAATTGTTTTGTTAACAGTTCTAAAGTTTGTCGCTCGCATTCCGTTCCCATGCCTGTGTCCTTGGATCATTCAAACCAATGTTTCTGGTTGGCACCTCTGGTTCCTGTCATTCCCCCCCTCCCTATATCCTTCTATCCTCCCTCCCCACACTTTATGGCAGGCTGCCATCAACGTGAAGCAGGGTTGAAGCAGTGTAATGGCAGATCTGACATCCTGACTGGAACCTACCAAATTATTTGTATATAATATTCATATAATAATATATGGTATTATTATAATATTCATATAATATATGATAATAATATAATATGGTTTAGTGGTGAAGGCAACAGACTAGAAACCAGGAGCCTGGTGAGTTCTAGTCCCTCCTAGCCATGAAAGCCATCTGGACGATCATGAGCCAGTCACTGTCTCTCAGTCCATCTCACCTTACAGGGTTGGTGTTATGGGGAAAATAGGAGGAGGAAGGAATATTAGATATGTTCACCGGCTTGAGTTGTTTATAAAAATAACAAAGGTGGGATATAAATAAAATAAATGCAGAAAATGAACCGCTGCTGTAATATTCTACACACACAAACACAACACACACACACACACACACCCTTCGAAAACATAAAGTTATGTCAGATGGAAAAATTGTGCAATAAATTTTTATTGTGTTTAGGTCCTTTAAGCTGTTCATTTTCTGTATGGGAAAACATACAGCATTATTGCTACCGGTAAGTGAGGATAAGAACACCACAGGAATGCTGCAAGTCACTCAAGTGCTTGATACAGCTTCCAGCATATCTCAGTTGTTCTTTGTGAATGTTAAGAAAGGGATGGTTAATTATATGGAATGCAATTATATTGCTTTAATTAATTCAATGGAAATAAAACCAGGTGCTTTTTTTAAACTTGGTCTTCTCTATTTAGTGGCTTCTAAGGGTACTCAATATAATGGACACTATGCCCTTTGTGGCTGACTATATTGATGATTCACTGCCCAGACAACAGATCTGACACAGCTATGGGCCTCTGGTTGACTTCCAGCAGTATAATTTCCACAAATGCTATAAATGCGACTGTTTCAATTTTCCTAGGATTTTGTTGTTATTGTTGTTGTTTGCCTTGTTTATATTCCTCTAAAAGGCCAGAGACAATTTGTCTGAAAATAATTTAACGTTAAAGCAAATAAGGCAGATTTACTTGTGGGTGCATCTTAAGACATAGGTTCCTCCTTTTCTTGCTTTTTTTTAAATATAATCTTCTTGGTTAAGAAGATTTTTAATATGCCCTTTCTACTAGCATTTTTAATATGCCCTTTCTTCCTTATAATATGCACCTTGATCTTTCATCTGTAATTGGGACAGATGGGATTTATTTATTTTATTTATTATGCCTTTGAGTCAATGATGAATCTCTGCAGTTTTCTTGGCAAGATTTTGGAAGTAGTTTACCAGTGCTTCCTTACTAGAGCTGAGAGTGAGTGACCAGCCTAAGATCATCCAGTTGGCATTATGCCTAAGGTGGAATTCACAACCTCCTGGTTTCTAGTCTGGTAACTTAACTATTACATCAAATATCGTATAGAACCAGGGAACCTGTTAATTGGGTAGACCTGTTCTAAAAATACCCTCAGTGGTGGGATTCAGCTTGTTCACACTGGTTCGGGCGAGCTAGTTGTTAAATTACCCCACCCCATCCCCCGCTATCAAAGTGGATCCTGGGCACTGCGCTGCAATGGAGAAATGGAAACGGAGTGGCCGGCACGAGGGAAGGAGGCCCTTTCCCTCTTTCTTCTCCCTTCTCCTCCTCCTTCCCTCATGCCAGCTGCTCCATTTCCCATTTTTCCATTGCAGCGCAGAACCCAAGATCCATTTTGATTAGGGGGGGGGAATTTAAAAACCAGTTCACCCAGGGTCAGGTTGGCCATCGTTGGAGGCTTGTCCCGTATGTGCAGTGGAGCTGGAGGACAGGGATGGGCCACGACAGCCAACCATACCTCCCACAACAGCCAACCTGACCCTGGGTGAACCGATTAAATTACTTGAATCCCACCACTGCTCAGAACCCAAGGTATTCTTTCTGCTTCACCTAAACTGGTGAAGCAATTGATCTCACAGGCTGCTGGTGACATCCAAAATATATTTTGGCTACCTTTAAATTTACTTTACCTTTACCTAGAGGAGATCAAGCCTGGCTGATCTTTAGAAGGCCAGATCCTGAAGATGAAACTCAAATATTTTGGTCACCTAATGAGACGGAAGGAGTCACTGGAGAAGAGCCTAATGCTGGGAATGATTGAGGGCAAAAGAAGAATGGGACGACAGAGAATGAGGTGGCTGGATGGAGTCACTGAAGCAGTAGGTGTGAGCTTAAATGGACTCCAGAGGATGGTAGAGGACAGGAAGGCCTGGAGGAACGTTGTCCATGGGGTCACGATGGATCAGACACGACTTCGCAACTAACAACAACAAGCTTTACATCATCCGAGTGCACTGCAAAATTGATGGTTTAAAACTTTGAGAATCTCTCCTTATCTCCCTACAAAAGTTGAAGTAAACAAAACAAAAATGTGGCCATCCACAGTGGGTTTTTTATTCTGAAAATAAATTAATGACTCAGTTAGGAAATGATAAAAGAGGAGAGGAGCTGTATTAGTTAGGACAGAAACCGCTTGTTGCAGATTTCCATGGTGTTGTAGAAACACTGCTTGCTTACAAAAAGTCTTATTCAATGGGCACAAAAACTGAAAGCAAGTTCAATTCAACTCACCACCAGGAGTTCAATCCTCACTGGCTCAAGGTTGACTTAGCCTTCCATCCTTCCAAGGTTTGTAAAATGAGGACGCAGATTGTTGGGGGCAATATGCTGATATTGTAAACCATTCAGAGAGTGCTGTAAAGCACTGTGAAGTTTTATATAGGTCAAAGTGCTATTGCTATTGTTGTTACTATTACTGTCTTCAGCACAAGCCTGCTCCCTCTGCCTTTCTCCCTATAGCCTGCTCCATAGATAAGGATGACTAATAGATTTTCCTACTGGGGTGCAAGGGTGAGGTCATTTAAATAGGAACCTTATTTCAAATAGGAACCCAACAGGACATGAACAAGTAGCATGCATGCATTGAAATTGGCAGAAGAAAGCAAGAATAGTACATCCGTGCCTGAGATCCTCTTTTGCCTGCTCTTCACCGTGGGAAGCTAGGCATTATTCTTTCCCAGTGAATTATGTAGATAATTAATACTCCATATGTTCAAAGGACCAAAGGTTTAATTTGAATGGCGGAAAAGGCATATTTCATTTCTTCTGTGTGGAGGAGCCACTGCTCCCTTTCCATTCCCCCCTCCCCTTCCATGCTTTTGTCTAAATCATCTCTGCTTTTCCAGCAGCCGGAGAGGAGGAAGTGAGAATCTTTCTGTGACAATTTCTCTTTAGCAGGCACCAATACCTGGCTGGAGTAGGAGGGCAGGTGGGTGGAAGCAAAGATGATACTCACTCAATGCCCAAAGGAGTTCATTAGTGCTTTCAAGCTTCAACTGCACACACTTCTTTGGAGCTATAGCTCTCTTACAGCTGCTTTGCACCTGTGATGCCATGGTAGATTTGACCATGGGGCTGCTGGTTCCAATCCCCACTTGACTGTAATACATTGAGTTCATAATATCCATTTTCTTGATTCCATCTCCTATTCAGGATTGCTGTTTATATCTGCCTACCATGCTTAGATTAAGTGCACTGTAATTGGGGCATGACACATTAGCTTCAGCTGATAAGCAGCTGCTCCTGTACATGTCTCTTGTACCTCTATGGTTAGCAATGCAAATTAGGTTTCCCCACATGGCTTTAGGGCTACCCCAACCCAGGAGGAAGCATGTCTTCCAGAGACTTCATTCCAGTGCAATAATCTTAAAGACAACAACGTGCAGAGACTTTTAGCAAAGCAAAAGTATAACAATGCAGCTCTTGTAGAAAAGAGATAGCCCATCCACCACAGGTTTTGCAAACTTGTAAAGAGGCTCCTTAATGGCTGGAGACTAGTTGCCATGGCAATGCAAATTATATTAAGACGAGGCTCTTTCTTAAAAGGATGTGTTTTGGTTCTTATATGCAAGGAAATGGTAACAACAATACCCCTTAACTTCAGAAGTTTGCACACACACAAAAAAAAAAAACCCAGAAAAATTTACTGTTGGATGACAAAAAAAAACCCTGGACTCTAAGGGGGATGTAACAAGGAACATGGTTCCCCTGGATAATTAATAGGTTTTGAATAATTATAACATATGGGGGTTATTACATGGAAAGAAGGGGAGGGTGTTTATACAGAAAACATCAGAGATTATATAATGGGTAGATCAGGGATAAAATTCTACTGGTTCGGACCAGTTCGTCTGAACCATTAGCGACAGTGAAGGGTGGTTCAGAGAACCAGTAGCGGTGGCAGCGCGAGGCTCCGCCCACCCGCCCGATCATCAACCTGTTTTTTACCCTCTGCACATGCACAAAAGAGTTTGTGCATGCACAGGGGGTTCAACTACGCACGTGATGCACGGACGCACTTCCGAACCAGTAGGGAAGGGAAGGAAATTTCACCCCTGGGATAGATATTTCCAAAAGATATAAACTGCAGAAATTTGGTATGGCATCATCTAAAACAATTCTGAAAGAATGTTTATCTCTGCCTTTACAATGTACAAAGTAAACAAGGCTCATAGCAACAACCAGCTCTTCAGCCTAAAAAATTTAGAACCATAAAGGGACTGAAAGTTAAATGGTGAGATTTACTTGAAAAGTCACAGATTCCAAAAGACATGCGGTTTAGCGGAAGCACCTGGAAATTGGACTGAGACATCTGTGGATAAGAGGGGGAAGAGACAAGAGAGATTTTAAAAAGGCTCAAGAATGAAGCCCATTTGTAGCGGCTTTTCAGTTGGAAAGAAAAGAATTCTAAAGTCCTGTATTTTCTCCACCCCATGCTACAGATAATAGTTCTTCCACAGCAGCACTTATAATGATGATGTGTTCCCTCCAGAAATACAAGTGCTTCTCAAAATAATGCTTTTTATTTGAATGGAGAACTGGTACTTCCAATGGAAGCAAAGCTGCTCTCTTATTTTTATTTTTATTCTTTTAAATTTGATTTATATGCTGCCCTTCTCCAGAGACTCAGGGTGGCTTACAATGCGTTAAGCAATAGCCTTCATACTTTTGTATATTTATACAAAGTTAGCTTATTGCCCCCACAAACTGGGTCCTCATTTTACCTACCTTAGAAGGATGGAAGGCTGAGTCAACCTTGAGCCTGGTGAGATTCGAACTTACAGTAATTGCAGACAGCTGGTGTTAATCACAATGCTTTTTAGTCTGCTGAGCCACCAGGCCCTTTTATTCAGACCAAGATATTTATTTTGAAATGTACATCTTCAGTCTGCAGAAGGCTTCAAATCTGGAATCAGCAACTCTTTCCCACTTTTTCCCTAGCCCCGTGATGGCACACAAGCTCAGCTCCGGCGCACATATGTGCACCAGCCAGCTGATTTTCAGTCCTTCTGGGCCCAGAAGTAGGACATCCCACTTTTTAAAAAGCTGATATTTTTTTTAAGTAACTTCTCACAATTTTGAACTAGGTTCTTGATGTAGTTACTTTTAATCCCTTGATAGAATTTTATATTATTTGGCTTACTTAAGGATATACATTGGCTCTTTATTCAGCACTTACAGCTTGGACCGTCTGCTTCTGATGATACTGTTATCCTTAGAGATTCTCAATTGTAAAATTCAGTTACATTTTGGAAGCCACTAATCCACTTTTATAAGAAACGGAACGAAGCTAATGAAATGAAGATGAATTTATTTACATGAACTTGGGACAGTAAGTTGGAAGGTACTGATTTTGTGAACCAATGGAAGGTTGCCTTTATGAAAATTTATTTTTATTTTAAAATGAGGTGGATACCACAGGAAATTTTATGTCTCGTATCCTGAACATCTCAAAGAATGTCCAATTAGACTTGGATGCAGTTCTGTTGCTGTTGGATGTGAGTTTAGGAGCTGGAATGTTAATTCCTAATCTAGAGTTCCCCTACTCTTGCCACACAATCTGGGCTGAAAACCTTACTAACATGACTTTAGACACTTTGCTGTGTCCAAAATAACTGAGTCCAAAATTTCTGTTGCTAAGTGAGACAGTTGTTAAGTGAGTTTGCTACATTTTACAACCTTCCTTGCCACAGTTGCTAAGTGAATCACTGCAGTTGTTAAGTTAGTAACATGGTTATTAAATGAATCTGCTTCCCCATTGATTTTGCTGGTCACAAAGGTGGTCACATGACCTTGAGACACTGCAACAGTCATAAATACATGCCAGTTGCCAAGCATCTGAATTTTGGTCACATGGTCCTAAGGATGCTGTAACGGTTTCAACTGAGAAAAATAGTCATAACTCACTTTTTTCAGTGCCGTTGTGTAACTTCGAAGGGTCACTAAACAAATGGCTGTAAGACGAGGCAATCCGTATGCCCTTCCTGGCTATATTCCTATCATTTAGAAACTATCAGGACATTGAGAATTGTGAGTCTTTGTGTACATATGGGGAATACATGTGCAGTAGCAAAACCATCACTTTAATGGGCATTAAACAGATTGATTGCTCTTTGTCAGACTGTTTGGCATCTGCCTAAATTGAAAGTAATTCTTCTTTCAAAGGCAATTCTTAGAGTGTCTTTGGCATGAATGATTGCAAAGAAAGGGGATGGGGTTGAAAAAAAAATTCCAACCACTAAACTATTTCCTATCTATCACAAATATAACCCAAAGTTGTATAAGGGCAGTATCTACCTCACTTCTGTTTTTACTTCTTTTCTGTGAACCAGTTTCCTCACTGATAACAAAGGAGCTTGCAGACGGCCTCTCCTGGTTCACTTTGGGTCTTGACCACTGCAGACTCATTGAGGTAATCATATTTATCTGAAACATGAACTGTAGTAGAGCTATCTTCACTACCCAGTCTTTCCCATCAGCTGAAGCACAGCATTGTTTTTAAGGAGGGCCAAAAGAAGCAGATGAGCCAAGAAAAGTAATATCACAAGCCCTTCTATAGCAGAGCTTTCAGTCAGGCCTATCTTGATCAGGGAGTTTCTGGAGATTCCCCTGTAGCTTAAATAAGATTCAGGACAAATGCTAGAGGCCTACATTGAAGATTTGTCAGTGTTCTAGTAACAGAGGGGGAAAAAATCATTGTGTTTTGTAAGCCAACAGAGCCAGTTTGTTGTAGCAGTTAAGACACCTTAATCAGATTGGGAGTTCTAGTCCTGCCTTATGAACAAAGCTAGCTGGATCACCTTGGGTCAGTCAGTTTCTCTCAGTCTTAGGAAGCAGGCAGGAAAATCTTGCCAAGAAAACTACAAGGATTTGTCCAGGAAATCACCAGCAGCTAAGACTGACTTGGAAAAACGACAGACAAACTAATCTATCCCTTAGCATTTTTGAAGGCCCTATCTCATACTCTAACTGGAATTTATGCACTTTTTATCCAATTTAGGAGCCTTTTAAATATTGCTTTTAGTCACATGGGAGTGGGGTTTTCCCCCCTCTTTTGGTGAATGCCTCCTATGTAGCCTCAAAACAAATTAGTGTTAAAATTGGAGAGTTCTGTTTAAAACTTCAGCTCATTTATACCTGGTGTGAATCATGTCAACTCTCAGCAAGATGGGATGAAACGATTAATGAAACCAGCATTTTAAAGCTGATGAATGACAAGTTACAGCTAGCCTATATATAAAGGGAACAGAATTGTCTCTTTCAAAGTGGTGTGTGTGTGTGTGTGTACATGTTCCGGAAGTAACCAGAAGGATGTGTATGCAAGAGCATATTGTGTGAAGAGCTGTGTTCTGTGACAGGTATTCACTGTGTTCATGTTTTAATTTGCATGTAGGTGGTTGAGTGGGTGAGGTGTCTCGATTGGCATTCAGACATGCTTGCAGTTTGAGGGCGAATACTGTATGTTCTTCTACTTGTCCCTGCCTCTCCTTCTCCAATAATTTCTCTATACAGCTTTCCCGATGAACACAGATACAAATAAAACAGTCCATGGAATGGCTGAGAATTAAAGGATCTAACAAGACATATATCCTTATATTTATCAAGTGATAGTATATTTCGAAGAGGGTTGCCCCTTTGTGAAATTGCAGCAAACATGAAGCTGAAGGAAAGGAGAAGTGAATAGTTTTCTCCCCTGAAGCTCTTCCTTCCATATTCCTAAGGGATTGTCCTCTTCTGAAGCAGCTATTTGCAGAGAGAAGAAATCTCAATGGATATCTGCTAAGTTTGAGGCAAATTTACATAAAATCTCTCCTTCATACCTACTTCTCCCAGAGTTCCCTTTTCCTGTGTTTTCTTCTGAACTGCATGTCTTCACCACTGCCCACATGGGGGGGAAATGGAGCTGATTTATGTGGGCATTCAGGCCTCCCATAAGCCGGATGTGAAAAATTGGCTTGAATGTTCTGCATCAGATGATCTGGTTACAAGTTACCAGACATGAAAGTAGCATTAGGAAACCAAATATTTATGTGATGTTGTGAGAATAATGCTGTGTTAGTTAGAAGACACTTTATAGGTCATCTCATCTGCCCCCTTGCTCCACTAAGCAATCTCTTAACAGAAAGATGCGAGGAGAATGACTTCACAGGAGAAGGAACAGCAGTATTTTTTGGTTTATGAGAACATTTAATGCTCAGGGCTGATTCCCAAATGTCTTTGGAAGTGCTCCCTGTGGCTGGGGAAGCTCCTGGTTATACTGATCAGCATATTCAGCAGTATCTCATTTCTGGGGTATGAGGAAGATCTGAGGAAAATCTTCTAAGGCAAGACATTGTATATCGTTTCATCCCCTCTCCTTCCCAAGACACTTACTCAGTGTTGGCCAAAGTAGTCTGCCCTCCATGCAAGACAGAAATGTACACAAGCTCCACTCTTTTCACAGGCAATAGAATTACAGTGAACAACTAACTCTTTGTAGCCCTTTCAGAAAGCTCAAATTCTTCCTGAGGTGACCACTTCACGGCCCTGACTGATTGCTTTCTCACATTCTCAGATGAGGCTACAACATTGAATACATTATCCGAAATGCCTCTAGGAAGAGAGGTAATTCTTCTCTCCTAGAGGTACAATGCAATCATTTCTTCACCTTCAGTTATTCTTTGGGTACTCCTTGCTACTATGTTCCTAGGATAGCTTACATGAAATAAACAAAATATAAGTGTATTTATTAAGTTACTATAAGCAAAGCAAGCCATGTCTTGCAAAGTAGAGCAAGTCAGAATTCCTTATTTTCTTAATCCAATCACATCTGACACCATTTATCCTCATATCCTTTGGTTGAGTTCCCTGGTTTTCATACTGCCCATGGCCCACCAGTCTTGTCAACTCAATGTGCAGGTGGGAACATTGTTGGTTTTTGGCATGACAAGAACATTCTATCTATTTTATTTTCTAAATTACAAGACTCCTTTAAGGATTCCAGGTAAAAGAAGAAGAAAGTAGTAGTAGCAACAAGGAAAACTTTTTCCTCCCGTCCCCCTAATTTTAGACTAGCATCATACTGAGGAAGGCAACTCTACCATTTGTGCAGAGTTATGAACCCTCCCCAAAATAGATGTAGATGTACACCTTCCCCCTTTACAAAGGGGAATTCAAAGGCTGAAATAGATATATCCCCCAGTTGCAATAAAATGAATCTCGTACAGACAAGCTGAGTCTGCACAATTTGCTAATCTCAGTTGAAAAGATGTTGGGAGGAGACAGCCATTGTCTTAACATGTTGTGTGAACTAGGTCATTGTATGATTAATTTTGGCACTTATATTGTATGAACACAACCAATTCTGCTTCATTGATGCCAGAATGGTAATGCTCTGCGTGAATTTCAGCCAGGCGGTTTTCTTATTTATTATGCATTCCTTTAGTATGGATAGACGGATGAGGTCAACTTTTGTGCCAAGCTTGGCTTTTGGTCACACTCATGTGATTTTCCCAACAAAGAGATGGATGGGATTTGCTATTGCCTTGTTTCCAGGTTACTGTTTTTTTTCAACTACCAAGTTACTCTACACCAAATTTCCTGGTGGCCATCCATCCAAACCCTAGCCAGGTTAACCCTCTTTAGCTTTTTTGAGATCAGCCATGGTCTGCTAAGACTTGTCCTATTCTGCAGAAAAATAGAGGGAATAAAAATAGGCTCAAAGGATCCTTAGCGGTACTTGTGTTGAACAGAGTTGTCTTCCTTTTTTTCTAACCCTTGAAGAATTTCATCAAGGTGCTCAAAATCTGCAAGGCATTGTCAGTGAGGAACTTTACTGCAATAATTTAAAACAGAGGCAGGAGAGAGAGATGCTGGCATCATTTTCTGCAAACCCAAGGACAGGAGGAAAAGGCCCAAAGATCACAATTTCCTTGGGGAACTGGAGCTGCCTTCTGAACATTTGGGAGGGCTATCAATAGGTGATTTTTCACAATGGTTTGTTCTGTTTTATTTTTCTTAGTCTGGTACTTTTATCAATAAAATCTGCTGTTCTGTCTTATCAATTATTTCTGCCTTGTGATGGGAAGACAGGGGCTTCCTTTTGCTTTCAGACTCTGAGAGCTGGCAGATCCCTGCAATAGCACAGCATCTTGGAAGCAAAGACCATTTTCTACTCCCCTGTTCACACTTCACTTGTTGGCTCGGAGGCTGCCTGCCTGCCTGCCTCCCTTGCATTCCTCCTCCATGAAACCATTTTAAGAGTTTGTCTCTTTGCTAGCAAGAAGAGTGTGGGTTGGGAATATTCTTTTTCTTCTTATTTTTAAGCAAATCTCTCTTTCTCCCCCCCCCCAACATCTCTGGAATGAGGTGCCTGATTATATGGTGCCTCATGATAATTTCACTTAGCCTTTTCTTTCACCTGCCAGTGGGGGTGGATTCCAAGAACTCAGCAAGAGTTATTCTATTCTTTTTCTTTCTCTTTCTCTCTCTCTCTTCCTCCCCTCTTCCCCCTGCTTGGATCCTCTCCAGTTTCTTTATGCACATTGGTTTTCTCTCTTCGTTCCTGTCTATATTCTTTACTTGCTTCCTTTATCCTTTTCCTATTTCTCAGTAGGGGCTGAGTGACTGAGTACATTATAAAAAACCATCTGTTTTTTTTTTTTTTTAAATATCAGCTCCTCTCCATTCTTTGATTCCACTGCCTTAACAGAAGTTCGTCCAGAAGAAGTCAGTTTTCTCATTTTGCCAATGAAAAGAGTCTGCTGAGATTTTGGCCATATTGTCAAATCTGAGGAATGGGGAAACAGTGAATTCTGGGAAGGTTGCCTTCTCATGCTGGGGGGGGAGAGAGAGGAGTGGGATAACCATTTAGATACACCCACTCTTGTGCCAGGAGGCATTGCACTGAGTAATGTGTTGTCACTTTTTCTCTGATGCTTAATTCTACCAGTCTGCACTGTGCAGAGAAATACATCCAACTCTCACGTTTAGTAATTTTATGCTATCAAATCACAGTGAGGTAGCAGGTTCGAAATCAGAGGGGGTGTGTGCTATCACTAACATAATAAAACAAATGCATACAAGCAATCACATACAAAATCACATACATTCCTGGCCATACCAGGAATGGAAATGTTGTCTTTTAACCAGAGTTTTATTATTATAAACTAGAGTATTATTATTATTATTATTATTATTATTATTATTATTATTATTATTATATACAAAGTTCTTTGTATATAATAATGAGCAAATACATCATGTTGTGCATAATTAAAGTGTCCCTTGCTTGAAAACAATGATCATGTATTTTTTTTCCTTTTGGGGGGGGCAATTGATATTTAATATTTTTTAAAAAACTTACATGGAGTTTAAAATAGACTTTTTACCTTTTTTTTTTACAAATTACTGAAATCCAATAGTAATCCATTGTGTGTTTTAAAATGACACAATTTTCTGCATGAAGTAAGTTCAAACGAAGAACACGGCCAGGAAACAAAATGTAATTCAAATTGCAAATACAAAAGCAACTTTGTCCCTGTGATCATGTTTCAAGTAGAAAGAACCAAGATCCTTGGTTTTCTTTCTCTCTTTTTTAAGCATAGCGAAACATGAAACCAAATTAAAGGAGCTTGTCTCTGTTCATTTACTTTAATTCCTGTGACAAACATGAGCAATGGTAAATATTGTAAAGGGAAGTCCTGTCTCATTCCCCTTTGAGCTTTCTTTGTGAGTCTCAGTAAGCAAGTGGCTTACTGAGCCAGTAAAGATTGATTGAACTTTTACAAAGCTTTTGATAAAGATCTCCACGAAAACTTTCTGAACAAAGCTAGTAGTCTTGGGAAGGCTATTATCTATCCAGTTTTCAGAAATTGGTTATTACACACAGAAATCCTGGCCTCCTCCTGTTTCTCCATCCCTTCTGGCACCCCATTTACCCATGGTGCCCTCCAATTCTAGATAACAGTAGCACTTAGCTATAGCACTTAGACTTACATACCGCTTCACAGTGCTTTACAGCCCTCTCTAAGCGGTTTACAGAGTCAGCACATCGTCCCCAACAATCTGGATCCTCGTTTTACTGACCTCAGAAGGATAGAAGGCTGAGTCATACTTGAGCCTGGTGAGATTCGAACTTTCAAATTGCAGGCAGCCGGCAGGAAGCAGAAGTAGCCTGCAGTACTGCACTCTAACCACTGTGCCACCACAGTTCTATCACAACTTGTGATATAGCATTAAAAAAAAACCCAACCCAACTGATCTCACAGCAGAAGAGTAAAGGTGGGTAGGAAGGCATACCAACATGCCTGCCAAATGGGTTGTACCAGTACTAACACATAGACATGGGAGAAAACTAAGACCATGTTCAAGAACGATTGTGAGAATCAGTTGTTGCTTAATGTAGGCAATGCCCCTGAGTTACCCTGTGAAGAAAAGGTACAAGGAGAGGATGCAGAGGAAAGGGAATCAACAAGCCTTGATTTGGAATCATTAACCAGCCTCTCAGGTTTTGTTGCCCTCTCTCTAATTTTATTTATTAAATTTGTTATACTGCTGTGTATTGAAGTGTTCTTGAGAGATAACTGTCCATTCTTTCTCCTATGCAGGAAAGGACAACTCTGAGGCAGAAGCTAAGATGAAATGTTTGCATCTGAATCTCAGCACAGTTATTGGTATTCAGAATTCACTAGGTTGGACTAGACTTCTGGGACAGTACATTTCTAAATTCCAATTTTCTAGGCCCACACCTACCTTGAAAATGATTTGGAAAAAAGTACTTCGGCTCTTACGTGAATGCAAGAAATGTACCTCTCTGCTAATTGATGAAGCTACTTCTAATTGCTTCAGTTTATGAGTTGTATTCAGTTTCATGAGTCAACTCCTTAAAGCAGCACGCACACACACACACACACACACACCACTCCCATTTTTATGGCTGAAAAAAGAAGTATTGCATAACACATTGTTAGTGTATCCCAATCATTTTGAAGTATGCTCAGCTCAATTATTTACAGAGAAAAAGAGAATCATCCTACTCAAGAATAGAAACAGTAAGGGGAATTTGGCTACATAGAACTGTTTAGGATTGCTGCTAGGCAATCAGAAGAGGCTCACAGCATGTGCTAACAGACCTAAAAATCTATTTTTCTGCAATGGCATATAAGTAAACAATAAGCAGAACTCTCTGGTCATCTAGAGTAACCTAAGAGAATTTTGGCTGAAATAGTTTTTTTGAATGCTACACATTCAACAGTATTAAACAGGAGGCTACAGACAGATAAACAACACTGTATTCAAACCCCTATTGCCTACTTTTAGGGCAGGTTTAACAAGCTTCTGAATGTGGGTCTGGAAGCACAATATGCCAAAGTGCTTCAGCAGCTGTTTTGATGTGTTGCTTTCTACTAAAGGAAAAACTCCACACTATTATTTTGCCATTTGAGTCTGTTGGGATCTGACCCAAAGGCACTTTCTAGGATTGGGCAGTACTCCACGGTGACTATCCTGAAGACTCAGGAAAATTATTAGCATCTAGCAAAGAAAGCATTCAGCTTGATATTTGGACGGGGATTTTAAAGCGGTTCACAATTAACTAAAGAGAAGGATGGAAAGTAATCAAATTTCCCAATGACCTAAATTATTAAACAGCTGTGATGAAATCCCAAGGTATATCTTTAGATTGGATAAATCGGCCATAAAATTTAAGAAGATAAAGGTAACAGTGTAATATATATTGAGACAAAATATATTAACTTCAAACATGTACAAATGGAGTCTGAACTGATAGATCTTGGGATTGTGATGGGCAGTGTGTAAAACTGTGTAAAAATACAAATTACACACCAGAAATAATTAAGCCAAGTGTGCACCTTTATGTAAAACTACTACATGTGTAATATCATGCA
Source organism: Pantherophis guttatus (assembly GCF_059756535.1). Taxonomy (NCBI): domain Eukaryota; kingdom Metazoa; phylum Chordata; class Lepidosauria; order Squamata; family Colubridae; genus Pantherophis; species Pantherophis guttatus. The sequence continues at coordinate 197,619,420 of NC_142064.1, forward strand.
GAGATGTGGTTAACCCACCAAGGAAAATATATTGTTGGGCTAGAAAAAGTGAAAGGCTATCAAAATGAAAAGGGGATGGATTATGTCCACAATGAGAAAAATAATGTCAAGGCACTAGTGTTCCTAGAATAATGAATATTCTTCCCCATTTTAGTGTATATGTGTGTATGTGTAAACATTTATTTGTTTATTTATTCATTTGTATCTTGCTTTTCTTATTTTTACAAATAACCCAAAGTGGCGAATATATCCAACACATTTTCCTCCTATTTTCCCCACAACCACAATCATATGAGGTGAGTTGGGCTGACAGAGAGTGACTGACCCAGTTGACTTTCATGGCTAAAGTGGGATTTAAACTCAAGGTCTTCTGCTTTCTAACCTGGTATCTTAACCATTTAAAAAGCATTTCAAACCTTGCCCAGAACTTGGAGATTCTACAATAATAATTCATGCCCACGTTATCACACATTTAAATTAGTGTGATGTGTGTTGTGTAGGGCTGCCTTTAAGGGCCACTGGAAAGCTGCAATTTGTACAAAATAAAATGCTTAGGTGCTGCCAATAGGCTTTCGAGTGCAGTTTGAGATGCTGAGTTTGGCCTATAAAGCCATTTGTGTTTTGTGCCAAAGTATCCATAGCGGTGGTGAAATCCAATTTTTTTTACTACCGGTTCTGTGGGCATGGCTTGGTGGGCGTGGTGTGGCTTGGTGGGTGTGGCTTGGTGGGCGTGGCAGGGGAAGGATACTGCAAAATCTCCATTCCCACCCCACTCCAGGGGATGTATACTGCAAAATCTCCATTCCCTCCCCACTCCTGGGGGAAGGATATTGCAAAATCTCCATTCCCACCCCACTCTGGGGCCAGCCAGAGGTGGTATTTGCCAGTTCTCTGAACTACTCAAAATTTCCGCTACCAGTTCTCCGAACTGCTCAACATTTCTGCCACTGGTTCTGCCACCGGTTCTCCAGAACCTGTCTGCTGAATTTCACCCCTGATCCATAGAAAATGAGCAGGTGGAGTCCAAGGGCAAGTTAAACACATCATCAGTTGAGAGTCCTTACATTCTCACAAGAGACCTAAGTCTAGCTCACCATGAATTCCATTGACTCTTATCTAGTGCCAATTTGGTTTGCCCATTAGTAGATCAGATTCTTGTGTATAGGTAGCATGTAATAAACTTTTAGTATCTTGAACTCAACTTCTGACATTACTCTGATATACTAATGGTTTTGGCACCAGATAAGGGTTAGCAGGATTCACGAGTGGCTGGATTTAGATCTATTGTGAGAACAGAAGGACTCTAAACTGATGATGTCCTTAACCCTGTCCTTGGGCTCCACCTGCTCATTTCTCCTACAGCATCCTCAGGACTGCATTTTCCCATTAAAACTGATAGTCTGAAAAACCTCTTGAGGATCTAGCATTTTCATAAGATTGGCTGGGTATGTGTGTGTATATGTTCAAAGCCCTGAGAGGTGTATTTTTCTATAATGGCTCCAACATTGTAGAACAGTCCCTTGCTTCCAATTAAAAACTGAATTGAGTTGGAAGCTTTTGGTTGTTGATATCATCTTCCTGATGTAAGTTTCTTATTGTGTGTTTATGTGTGTGGGGATAAGCTAGCACGAGTTATGGGAATAGTAGTGAGGTTGATTATAATTTAGGTTTTGATATTATGTGGTTGCTGCATGATCTTACCATGGAGATGTGAGTGTTAGGGTGTTGCTGTTGTTTTAGTATTCTTGCACATATTTTATTAAATATGTTCTATTTTGTTTTAATTTTATTGTATGCTGCCATTGGTCTTATGGAATTGGCAGAATAAAATCTAAATCAATTTGGGACTTTATTATCATTTGAACTATTTTTGTTCAGTAATAACTTTTCCCCCTTATTTGAAATATATATAAATTTGTACTATGCACACCACACATTTGGGCTCCTCATTCCTGCTTTTGCCTTGTGACAAGAACATATGAGCATTCTCACAGAAGTATGAATGAAGAATTGGCAGGGATAAGTTCATTTCTAAAAAAGCAGGAAAAGAATTACTACCGTTTTCTGCTGTTGTATGGCTTTTTATGAGAACCTAGTTGGTCACCATGGAAATCAAGATCCTGGACTGGTTTTGCCCAATCTAGCAAGATCCTTATGTTCTTACAGTAAATTTATTATTGATTTCCTGGATGAAAAAAAGACTGCTGTCAGGAACATTAGCTTAGCTAGTGGCAACAGCTGGCAACTAATGATAGGTTATTCAGAATTCTCTAATTATCCTGAGTTTGTGTGAACTGCTTTAGCACCATTGGGAACTCATTTTGTATGAGTCTAGATCGTTGAACAAATGAATGCAATCATATTTCAATATTATAATAAGCTGTAAATTTACAGTGGAAAGGATCCAATGAGTCATTGAGTACAGCCTGTTGACCTGAGGATATTTTCCTCATTGCTCTGGGACTCTTTATCAGAGAAAAGCAAGATTTTAAAAGTGTAAATAATTCATTTAGCAAGAGAGATTTCTAGCATGAGTCTACGGGGCTAGTTTAGTGCTACATGCTAATCAATAATCATTTGATGTGATCATCTTTCTGGCTTCTAAAACAAGGCATCATATTTACTCAGTGCATCTCTTGATTTTTTCCCTAATCTTTCTGTGAACCCTCTCTATCTGAAACTGTATTACTTACTCAGTATAGGTAATTTTATTGCAAGAGTGATTGCATTGAAAGAGCATTCTTAAAGATTAATTTGATGCTGTCTTGAAAGACACTTGACACAGTCATGTAAATAATAGCATTATATCAATTCTAACAGAACCCTACCTTTACTTTTGTTATCCTGTTTCCCTGAAAATAAGACATCCCCTGATAATAAGCCCAATCGGGCTTTTGAGCACATGCGCTAAAATAAGCCTCCCCCCGAAAATAAGCCCTCCCCAAAAATATTTAAACACAGAGCTGGAAATCAGGTAAGACAGCATCTTGCTCCACATGCCCCCAAATAATAAGACCTCTCCTAAAATAAGGCCAAGCACTTATTTCACAGTTCAAAAAAAATATAAGACAGGGTCTTATTTTGGGGAAAACATGGTACATAAAACATTGAGAACCGATGCAAGACCATTTTATATAACGTGAATGTAGTGGAAATTTCTCCAGTTATTAAGATTCCAACACAAGACATTTTAAAAGAAAGAGATTTTTACCTTTTCTCAAGTTCACTTTAGAAAGCCTTTTCCTCCTTTGGTCATATTAAAAAAATCAATTGGAAAACCTTTTTAATTAACCCATATCTTGAATTGTTGATAAATAGAAATGTTTATTTTTTTTAATTTTGATCAATCCTTCAATACACAGCCAATTTAGAAATATAATTACTGAACAAAAATATTTTCCATGATAAATACTTCGTACAGCAGAAGAACCTGGGAAAATATTAACTCAATCTGTTTTTCCCCTTTTTTTCTAGCATGCCAAATATAAATTTAGAACATTATTTTGCTTTCTCAACCTCAAGTGTATTTGTCTTATATAACATAAAGAGCTGCATTGCCAGCTTCTTTGACCACCCGGCAAATAATAGCATATGACTATAGGGCAATTTTCTCCAACCTGATGTTTTGCAGGTATTGTATATTAACCATGCTGTTTGTTAATTATGGGAATTGTGGTCCAACAATATAAAGGACAACTGGTAGGGAAAAGTTTTCCTACACCCAATTATGTCATAGGCATCCACAGTAGCTAAGTTTCATCAAAATGACAGCACAAGCATTCTGACATCATGACGCATGTTCCACATTATATGCTTGTGGTGACATACTCCAAGTATGTAAGAGGCACAGCATCAGCCATTGCATACATTACATCATTTTCTCCCTTCCCCCATCCCCACTGACATCAGAGAGGAATATATCAATCTTTGAAACATCCAAGCAAAAAGAATGCTAGGAGAGAATAACAGAGCCAAGTCTATCCACTTGACTATAGGACTAGGTTTCCATCTTAAGTCTAGCGGGATTTAGAAGCTCATGTGATGTAAAATCAAAACATTATTTTTCTCCAAATAATATGTTTTGTTACATATTTGAAATAATATGAGGAGGTCATGACATTGGGTATTTCCCCAAAAAATAAATACTTGTAGATAATGCCAATGATAGTTTATCTAAAATTAAATCCTAATCCCTTAGTTCCTTAAATATTCTCGTTACACATTTCACAAGAGTGGGTTCTCAGTTTAAGGACTAGGTAGGACATAAATAGCCAATACAGATGCATATGGATATACATTCATGGTGTAAATACATAATTCTTTGCATTTTACAGAAGACCATCTCTAGCAATGCCCTACATATGTTATCGCAGGACAATTCCATAAGCTTGCCTCAAGTTAAGTTGATCTCCTCCACAAAATTCTATTGGTTTGACCCTCCTTGCTAAGGATTTGGGCATTTGCAATAAGATTGAATAATATGTGTACCAATAGCTAGATGACATTAACAAGACCAAATGACTATGGGATATTTAGAGCAATAGATGCACAGTAGTTAGGTGCAGATCTGCAAAGATAAGAGTCTTCCTCATGCAACTTATATCTCCCACCTGGCCCCACCCACCCACCCACCCACCCCACACACATAATAAACAGCACCATTTCATTGCCATGAAAACATTCAACTGTCCCTGGGCTCTTCCATGGCAATAACATTCTTCTTTTGCTTCTCCATCTCCCACCTGTGCTAAGATAAAGGAAGAGAAAAATGGAAGCTACCACACCCTGTTGTCCATATATATTCCTGAGTGAACTAATGGAGAGTGAATGAGGATCCAAGCAGAAAGCGAGAGAAAACAAAACACAAATGGTAATAACACTTTGGGGGCCACCAAAAACCAACGACTTTTTGAATCACTACTGCAGAACTCAAAATGCTGCCCACTTTTTTTCTTTCTGAGCCATGCGCCATTGAAACATTGCTCTCTTGCACATACTCTTGTGTACATTCCGCCGAATTCCTGCCCAAACCACCCTTGCAAGAGATATCCTATAGGAGAGTTAGTCCACATTATAGAAATCACCTGACAAACTGAGCTTGACTTTTTTCCAGGTGCATATTAAAGGAAAAAAATGCTTAAGAATGCTTGTTAAGGATTTGAATGAAATGTATGTCTCCATTTATTGCAGAGACCTGCTCACTGACTCATCTACCAATCACCCATGCATGATTTAATCACCAAAATGTATGTGACTATGTATGTGAATAAGGTTGGTGAAAAATGTAAACCAGTAACATCTAAACCATTCGATTTTATCAACTTTTATGAAGTTGACTTGTATGGAATTTGGCACACTTTATCTTGGCCCTTTATTTACATTGACATATGCTAATAAAGGAATTAAATGTCCTCATCTCTTTATGATGAATTTTTGTCCTACATATTTTTTTCCAGTTTGGTTCATTGTATAAATTGCATATACTTAAGTACTTCCACCCAAATGCATGTATGGATGCAAAGTAGCAATGTGTGTTCTTAGAGAAACAGAGCAGCCACGTATTCAAATCGAAATGCATATTTCCATAATATTTTGCAAATACAAAACAAATGCAAACATACAACTGAAAAGTTGAAACAAAGGAATACATTTACAGACGCACAGTGAAAATAGCAAATACATCAGAAAATACATACATGATTCCAAAAAAAGGGGGAGGAAAGTACACAAATATTCAGGCATCATTTACAGAGTCAGAAATCCTGCCAGTATTGAAAATAGAACATAAAGGATTATGTTCTCTAGCCTTATAAAGATGCATTATAAAGAATGAAATACATATAATCCCAAACACTGTCTTCCTAAAGCTGTACATAGCTCTTGATCAGCTTCCAAGAAATTTAATCAAATAAAGTGACTTTGTACTTGCTTCACTGAGAGTAAATAATATTGTAATGCAAACTCACACATATTCTTATGCACACAGATATAGGCTTGGACAAACACATGTGCAAACTAACAGTACAACAGAAGCTTGTGTAATTGTGCATGCAAAAACATGGCTAGAAATATACAAAATTAAACATAGACCCATCTGTTTGTTGCAATGTTGCAGCACCCAAATAGCACGCTCTCTTGCACTGACTTGGGTGCTTTTATCCAGAGATTTCAAGGTGGCTGTATCATTATCTCACAAGAAGTAAGTTTTTTTAAAAAAAAAACAAAAAAAGCAATGAGACGGGGGTTGACCGTTCCCAGGGAAGAGAGTGCCATCCTTGGGAAGTTGCTCTTGCTAGGCTAATGAAGCATAAACTTCTCCCGAATTCACAACATGACAGAATTGTTATACAGGAGCATAGATCCCTTGTCCTCTCTGGCTGGGATAGCTCAGAACTACCGGCTGAACCAACAAGCATTCCAATGAGAGAACAGTGTCAGCAAGCAGTTGTAACCTTCCCATGCTTATTTCTACTGCCTTAATTTTAACAGCAGGCTGGTAATGTTTGCCAATTCCCTGATTTTTTTTTCCTCTCCTAGTGCACTCTTTCTGCTCTCTTTAGTGCCTGCATTTCCCTGCTTTTCTATGAGTTTGTGGTTGTTGTTCACCACATTGCCTTGTCTTTTTGCCTTGAGATACAAGCTGCACTTATTCTGATCAAGGCTTCTAACCACCCCCATTTCTGCACAACCCAACATTTCCTATTAGATTAAACACAGTTGCTGTTGTTTTTTCCCCCAGATCTTTCTCAAACTTACTTCCCCAGCTCTTCGAAGAGCTGATATTCTTCTGTAAACCGGTTGCAGGTGATGGTTGCCATCCTGGATGGTGACTGTCTCTCCTGGCGTGAAGTTTAACACTAGCACCGTTGCTGCCTTGAGCACACACGCTCTCCTTTTGCTCTTTGCTCCTAGTGCTGTTTGCCTCTCGGAGGTAAATAAGTGAATATGTATGATTGACAAGCCTGGAGATAATGATGAGGGCAATTTGTCTTCTCAGTCTCCCAAGCCTTCGTCAGCATCCAGTTCTCCATAGCAACCACCTCCGGAACGCCCTGGTTCTGTTGCCCGGGTAACTACTTCCCAAACACCTGCTTTGCTTGCCGCTTCTGCAGCTCTCTTACGCCCTGAGTCTGTGAGTGGGGAAGCTGCATTTTGAGATGGACAAGAGGTGGCTTGAAGGAAAAAGCTTTTGCAAACAAAAAGCCAACAAAAGTCAATATTAAAATACAATTAGATCACACAAGTAAGAATTAATTAGGTCAAAAAGATCACTATGGAAACTGCAGTTTCCACATTACAGGACGGTATTCGGAAAGACAGGATGTTGTTGCCCTGGTAACTGCATCTTTTACTCCGGAAAGACAGGTGTTGCTGGGTTGCCTGGCAACTATTCTATTCCTTCAGTCACAGCTTCTTAGGAAAGATGGGCTAAGGGCTGCTTCTTTAGCTTCGTTTTGGTATAACTTAGGGTAATTAGAACTAAATTCTTTTAAAGGTCTTCTAGTGATTCTGTGGTTTGGGAATAAATGAAATGTAGCAGAAAGTTTCAGTGTTTCTCAAAATCCAATAGGGGGAGCATCTAAAACTAAAGTTGATTTAGCCTCTGAAAAATCTTCTGGAACGCAGCTACTGAGCTTTATTCCCAATGGAGTATCTGGCCCAGATTTCTTGCACTTTCTGTTTTGGCACTTGTTTTGTTTTTGAATCACTCCATGTGAAAGAGTTCATGATGCACTTGTTAGTTATAGGCAGCTGCTATTACGGAAAAGAACCCAGATGGAAAGACATACTGTCTAGCAGACATCAGTCCCTAAATGGGAGTGATTGTGGATTATGGCTTAGTTAAGGACCCTGAATAGTATGCAACACATCGATAGTCTGACATTAACCTTAAAATCTTGCCTCAAAACAGTTCGGAATGGAATGATAGAAACTATTAACAGATTAAGCCTAGCTTTAATAATGCTGTGTAGGGAAAATTATTATACATGCTTAAATATTCCTCATTTTTCTAAGAATGAAGGGAATTCTGCCAAGTTGGATGGAAAATGCTTATGGTACTTATTCTTTGTTTTTACATTTTTCTAACGTTCTTGTTAGGGTTTATGTTGTTCTTTCACCATAATTATGAAGACACATAAAAAGAAAATAAATCTGAGACTATTTCATTTCTTGCAGTTGCACACAAGTACTATTACTTCTATTATGAAGTACATTAAGGTGGTTTGGTTATAGACAGAGACCGAATGAGGACTGAATCACAACTAAATATAGGAAGGAAGAGTCAGTGGGACAGAAGAAGGAGAAGAACAGAATTTTATGGCTGGATAGACTTGATGAGGACTTCAAAAAAAAAACCTGATAAAAAGCTGGTCCCTTATACAACAATGCAAACATAGAAAGTTTTGGAGAGGTATGAGCCAAGGTGGCACAGTGGTTGGAGTGCAGTATTGTAGGCTGACTCTACCCACTGCTATGAGTTTGATCCTGACTGGCTCAAGGTTGCCTCAGTATTTCATCCTTCTGAAGCCAGTAAAATGAGGGCCCAGATTGTTGGGAGCAATATGCTGACTCTGGAAACCACTCAGAAAGTGTGGTAAAGCACTATGGCGACATGTATACAAGTCTTAAGTGTTATTTCTATAATGAATATACACACAAATACATGCTCATTGTTTTATTTAAGGGAGTAAAATGAGGAGTGCTGAAAAAATAACAAGTGCTGAAAAAATAACAAGTGCTGAAAAAAAAATGCAATTACAAGAAGATAAATTCTACATATACACCCTTCTCATGCACATATGGATGCAAATATGTGAGATATTTCACATAATAGTTTCATTCAAGAAAAACATCTTTCACTGTAATTGTCCATGCATAATCTTTGTCTATAGAAGTCTCTATAAATCTCTAGAAAGTTTTTTCTTTCCTGGTGAAACCAGTCTATCAGGGCAACCTGGTCTACCCAATTATGGGATGCTTCCACTTTCGCCTTTCAGCCCCAATCCAGGAGCCTTCGCAGGCAGTCGCTTTCATGACAAATTATTTTTGTGCTGAATTTATGTTTTACCAACAAAGAAATTGTTAAATTGTTGCAATATATACTGAGGCAACTCACGATTGTAACTGTAACTCTTTATTGCTTCACCATGTAACTGTAACTGTAACGGCTCAGCTAGAAATGGCAGTTGACAGCTCTTATATATGAACAGCTCAACCGCTCCAGCCAATGGCTAACAAAGAATCTCCCGTGACGCATGACGTCATCGGTTTCATCCAATAACAACACTACAACTATAACTAAACCCTGCTAGACATAACAGAAATAAAGGGAGATTAGATCTATTTCAAGCTATTTAGCTCTCATCAGCTAGCCATATCCTTCTGGGATTCAAACTCAGGCTACTTGCATATTATATAGCTATATTAACCTCTAAGCCATGGGCTCTCCTCACTTTGTTGGCTATACCAGGGGAGAGATTAAGTGTTTTTCCCAGTGAGACCGGTCTAGCAGGGCAACCTGGTCTACCCAATTATGGGACAGAGCATACTATAGAAATCTCATTGATAGAATGAAAGTAGCATCATATCGTTGACCCAATGAATCATTTGAGTCATATATTTGTTTTCCAATGTTGAAGAGCTAATATTTTAGCAATAAGACAAATTTTGTTGTCCAGTTGTACCTATTCCCAACCCACTGGGAAAGCCACTTCCTTCTGTCTTTTCCTGCTATACATAAAAAGTGGCATTTGATACTTTTGGTGGTACACACCATGCTGATTCACCTACCTTTGATTTCATTGTGGCAAATACTTTTGTGCCAATTCGCTTCTGTGCTCTGTGGCAGGAACAACCCTCTTCCCTATGGTTACTGGTCACTGCTCCCATGGTGAAAGATTGCAATGGGGAGGGGGATTCCTTCTTTTTACAGATTCAGCTGTGACACAATGCCACAGTGAAATAGAAACCTTTAAAATCAGGCAAAATTGATAATCCTTCTACTACTTTCCCCTTTTAGACAGAAAAATTGTACAATTATGAACATTTCCTTCCTATCCTAATGGTACCAGAAAGAAAGACATCAAGTAAAAGAGGGAGTGAAAATCCAGCAGTTCAACCAAGTTGTCTAACAGTGGGGATTGCATGTTCTCAAAGACCCACTCAGGAACAGAAAGCATTAGGTGCTGCATTTCCCTGAAATGGAAGGGATAAATAGAAGAGGAATTTACCTATCAAGATACATCTTAATGGTCAAAGCAGAGGAAAGTATTAACATTTGAAAAGGGATGCCTTAAAGTGATTTCATTTCTAGTCGGTTCACACCCAGAAGAGCAAAATATGTAATGCTACATTGCAGAAAAGCCCTACATCATATATTCCATATAAACCCTGCATTGTAACAGGTGCAAAAATCGATACCACGAACATTAATATTTTCAAAACAAGATTTTACCTGTTATGGATACATTGATAAACTTGAAACTTATAAATAATGACTTTGTGATGAATGGTGGGCTGAAGATATCTCTGGAAAGATGGAGCTGAAAATTGTGGCTAAGAACAGGGAACTGACAAGCAGATCAGCTCCTTTGATCCTTCTGGACAAAGAAAGGATGTGAGATTCTCAGGTTGCACTCCATATACTTGTTTCTCACAAGGAGACTTCAAGGCAGCAGTCACTGGAGGGTGGGAGACCACATAGCTGAAGGAATTTGCTATACCTTCTCCAGCTGCAATTGGAGCCTTCAAAGGACTCCTTACTTACTTCCTTTGCTAATCACTTTTGGAAATTGCATATGGCTACTTTAAAGATGTACACATTTAAAACGGCAAAGCTAGAACACCAGGGGACTACCTTCCATCCTTAATATAACAAAATGAAACTTTGTTTATAAGTTCTAAGAATTCAAAATAAACAGCAAAAGTGAGACAAGGTTTTGGCTATAGAAAGTTTTAAACAGATTAATAGCTCTGTAAACATATGGACATTGGACTTGGAGTATTCAGACTTCAAAATTAATTATAAAGATGAAATATATTTTTGTTGGAAAGAAAAATTATTTTTAATATTGGAGACATAACACGATAACTTGTAATGGCATTCAGAGACATTTTTGAGGAATTGCATCGGTTCTTGAATCATTGATGTCAGCTGTGTTGTCTCTTCTTAGGAACAGTCTATTCCCAGATAAAGCTGTTATAGAAAAGGATGTGCAACAAAATCTATCTGAGAATGTGAATTTGTCTTTAACGTACAAAAAAAAAATCAGGCTTTTAGAATTAAGGAAATAAGAACGCCAATCTCAAAGAATAATTGGAATAATTTCTTCTTCCTAGACATACAAAAGAGGCATTTTAAAATTTAGAAGAAATTTGAGATTTATTTATTTATTTATTTATTTATTTGTTTAAATTTCTATACCGCCCTTCTCCAATGTAGGACTCAGGGCGGTGAACAGCCAAAGTAAAAACAAGACATACATACAAACATACAAAGTCTAAAAACTGTTTAAAATAATTAAATAATTTTGGCCGTGATTAAAACATTCCAATTTAAAATCCATTTAAAATTTGACTCAAGCCAGCCCAGCTAGTTGGAATAAATGGGTTTTCAGGGCCCGACGAAAAATCCGGAGGTCTGTTATTGTACGTAGCTCTGGGGGGAGGTTGTTCCAGAGGGCGGGCGCCGCCACAGAGAAGGCTCTCCCCCTGGGGGTCGCCAGCCGACATTGTCTGGCGGACGGCACCCTGAGGAGGCCCACTCTGTGGGAGCGTACTGGCCGGTGGGAGGCTATTGGTGGCAGAAGGCGGTCTCGTAAGTACCCCGGCCCTAAGCCATGGAGCGCTTTAAAGGTGGTCACCAACACCTTGAAGCGCACCCGGAAGACCACCGGGAGCCAGTGCAGCTCGCGCAGGAGAGGTGTCACATGGGAGCGCCTCGTCGCCCCCAAAATCCCCCGCGCGGCCGCATTCTGGACCAGCTGGAGCCTCCGGGTGCACCCCAGGGGGAGCCCCATGTAGAGAGCATTGCAGTAGTCCAGGCGGGAAGTGACGAGTGCCTGAGTGACTGTGCGTAGGGAGTCCCGATCTAGAAAGGGGCGCAACTGGCGTATCAGGCGAACCTGATAAAAAGCCCCCCTGGCCACGGCCGCCAAATGATCTTCTAACGACAGCCGTGCGTCCAGGAGGACGCCCAAGTTACGAGCCCTCTCCGTGGGGGCGAGTGATTCGCCTCCAATAGCCAGCGATGGCGTCAGCTGGCTATATCGGGACGCCGGAAGCCACAGCCACTCGGTCTTGGAGGGGTTGAGTCGGAGCCTGTTTCTCCCCATCCAGGCCCGCACGGCCTCCAGGCACTGGGACATCACTTTAAGGGCATCATTGGGGTGGCCTGGGGTGGAGATGTACAGCTGGGTGTCATCAGCGTACTGATGGAACTCCACCCCGAAGCCACGGATGATCTCACCCAGCGGCTTTACATAAATGTTGAACAGAAGGGGCGAGAGGACCGACCCTTGTGGCACCCCACAAGCAAGGTGCCTCGGGGTCGACCGCTGCCCCCCTGTCAACACAGATTGCGACCGGTCAGAGAGGTAGGAGGAGAACCACCGCAAAACGGTGCCTCCCACCCCCAACCCCGCCAACCGGTGCAACATGATACCATGGTCGATGGTATCAAAAGCCGCTGAGAGGTCTAACAGGACCAGGATAGAGGAGCAACCCCTATCCCGGGCCCTCCAGAGATCATCCACCAATGCGACCAATGCCGTTTCCGTGCTGTGCCCAGGCCGGAAGCCGGACTGGAGCGGGTCTAGATAGACAGCTTCATCCAGGTGCCGGGGAAGCTGTTGCGCCACCACACTCTCAACAACCTTCGCAATGAAGCGAAGGTTGGAGACTGGACGATAGTTAGCCAAAACAGCCGGATCCAGAGAAGGCTTCTTGAGGAGGGGCCTCACCACCGCTTCTTTCAAAGCGGCCGGCAGGACCCCCTCACTCAAAGAAGCGTTAACAATCTTCTGGAGCCAGCCTCGTGTCACCTCCCGGGAAGCCAGTACCAACCAGGAGGGACACGGGTCCAATAAACATGTGGTCGCGTTCAGCCGTCCCAGGACCCTGTCCATGTCCTCGGGAGCCACAGGATCAAACTCCCCCCAGATAACACTCTCAAGACCTGCCTCAGTCATCCCGTCTGGACATACCCAGTCAGAGGCCAGCCCTTCCCGAATCTGAGCGATTTTGTCATACAGATACTGCACAAAATCCTCAGCTCGACCCTGCAAGGGGTCATCCCGCACTTCCAGATGGAGGAGGGAGCGGGTCACCCTAAACAGGGCGGCCGGGCGATTATCTGATGACGCGATAAGAGCGGCAAAATAGCTAGTTTTCGCCGCTTTTATCGCCACTAGGTAGGTCTTAATATGAGACCTCACCAGTGTTCGGTCAGGTTCGGAGCGGCTGGTCCTCCAACTACTCTCCAGGCGTCTTTTCCGGCGCTTCATCTCCCTAAGCTCCTCGGAGAACCAAGGAGCTAGGTGAGTTCGGTGCCGGGTCAGAGGCCGCAAAGGCACGACTCGGTCCAAGGCCCCGGCAGCCGCACTATCCCAGGCGGCCACCAGGTCTTCAGCCGAGTCATGAGCCAGAATCTCAGGAAATGGCCCAAGCTCCATCTGGAACCTATCAGGGTCCATCAGGCGCCTGGGGCGGAACCACCTGGTCGGTCCCGCCTCCCTGCGGCAGGGTGCAGCGGTTAGAAAGTCCAGTCGAAGGAGCGAGTGGTCAGACCATGACAAGGGTTCGATGGCTATATCCCCTATATCAAGGCCACTCAACCACTGACCAGAGACAAAAACTAGATCCAGAGTGTGTCCTCCTGTGTGAGTGGGGTCATGAATTAACTGAGTAAGGTCCATGGCCGTCATGGAAGCCATGAACTCTCGAGCCACCTCAGACGTTTCACCGATAGATGGCAGGTTGAAATCCCCCATGATGGCAATTCTGGGGGTGCCCACCGCCACCTCGGCTATAACGTTAAGGAGCTCGGGCAGGGCCGTTGCCACGTGGCAGGGAGCCAGGTACGTGACCAACAGGCCCATCTGTACTCCACGACCCCACTTCACAAAGAGGGACTCACATCCGGCTATCTGTGGAACAGTGGTCTCCCTTGGATCCAGACCTTCCTTTATAATAACCGCCACCCCCCCGCCCCTGCCCTGAGCCCTCGGCTGATGAAATGCTCGGAAGCCTGGTGGGCATATATCCACGAGGGGCACTCCCCCCTCCTGGCCCAACCAGGTCTCCGTAATACCCGCCAGGTCCGCCTCCCCCTCCTGAATAAGATCGTGAATGAGGGGGGCTTTATTAACAACGGACCTGGCGTTGCACAACATCAGCCGGAGGCTCTGGCCCTGAGAATCTGGACAACCTGGGGAACAAGAAAAGCATTGGGGACCGGAATGCGCAATCGCTCTAAGATAGCGAGTGCGCATTCCCCGCACATGATGTGGTCCCCAGCTTCCGCCATATCTGCCCCTCCCACTCACTGTGCTGATGGAACAGCCCTCTTCAAATCGAACTCCAACCCCCTCCCCGACCTCCGGTTCTACGTCCCTAATGTCGCAGCCCTTCGCTAAGGCTGGTCTTGAACCCGGTGGATTTCCCCCAGAACCCACCCTAATCCCCCCCGAACCCCTTAAAATTTTTGTTAAAAACTCACTAAAAAACCCACTTAAAAAACCCCTCAAACTCTTCTTAGCCGCATGCCATCTCTCGGGGCTCCAACGCCCGTCATCAAGATAGGCCCTCGATAACGAAGAGGGCCAGACCTGCGAGAGGGGGGAGTCTCGCAGGGCACGAAGGTCATTCACCGAGTACATCAAACATCAAAGGGAGGTGATAGTCCATGGCCAATAACCAGGGGCCAATTTGATGTTATCACAGTCAGAAGGAGTGAAATGCCAGGCTTCAATAGAGTTCCAGTGGAGCATGTGAGACCTCAGTGCCCTCTCACGGCAATGGCGGGAGTAAAATGCTGTTTCGGTCCGGCAAAGGGTGACCCAGCCCTCCTCTCACGGGGGCTGGTCAACCACGATCGTCCAAAAAGCCGGAGATGAGACAGCCGCTATAGACCCACTCCACCAAGACTTGAATCCCCAGATGTAAACCTCCATTCAACGGAGGGGAAGAATGGGGTCAGGTCAGTCCACATAATCCAGACAGGCTCAGACAGCGGAGATCATAATCGTCATTACCTCCGGGGAGGTCAAGATGGCATCTAGACCCAGAGATGATTGTTCAGCAGGCATACACGGCATGGCATCACCACATTCAGGGGGATGGGGGTGAAAAAGGAGAGCAAAGGCAACAAATGCCATAGGGGGGAAACCCCTCAGTCATAGTCTAGCTCTCCCCAACCCCTCCCGGATCTTCCTTGGGACCATGCTGCTTGCCTCGTCCAGCCTCGCCCAGCCTCCATAAATCCTCATGGAGGCCTCTGGGATGACCAAGGGGCCGGATAACGCCCCACGGTCGCCCAGGAGCTCCAACAAAGCAGGCCAGCAACTGCCAACCTCTCCGACGCTCCCACGCTCCAAACTGTGGCAGCTTCTTCCCTGACCCGGCAGCCGCCATTTCCACGCCGCCAGCACCGCCGCCGCCGCCGCCGCCAGCCTCCCCGCCCTCACCTCGCCCCCCCCTCCGCCCCTAATACATGTCCAGGGCAGATTGGGCTGGCGAGGATCCCGGCGGGGGTGCTGCACCGCCACCACCGCCGCGGCGCTGACGCCGTCATCCTGGCTCCGCTATCTTCGCCAGGAGAGTCTGCTGCCGCCCCTCCTCCTTCGGGCCGCTCTCGCCGTCCTACGGTCTCCGCGAGCCTCAAGGACACTCGCAGAAGCCGGAGACCCCTCAACGGAGAGCCCCAACACTCCTCCAGCTGGGCCAGGGCTGCAACGATCGAAATTCAGCCCTCCAAAGGCCCCCTGGAGCCATAATCGCCCCCCAGGATCACCGGGATCACAGGCAAGTCGCCATCTTGCGCATGCAAGATAAACAATTATTTGATAAAGATAAACAATTATTTGAATGGATTAAAGAGCAAGATGGTTTTACCCAAAAGAAAGGAACGCAAAGCTGGTTCATTCGATCTGAACTAAAATGGAAAGCGTTACTTTGGATGGTTCTTTTTGGACTTGGTGACATCTGAATTGGAAAAATGTTTTGTATTGGATTTATTTACAGTTAACATGTTTTTTTCCTCTTTATATATCACTTTATATATCCCAATCTGACAGCATCTAAATTGCTTTAGTATCTAATTGTCTTTTCACTTAAATAAAGGTACTTTGTGAACTTGCTGTCTTTGACGGAGATATTTCCCCCCTTACCATGTTATGCTTCAGCCTTTTGTTTATACGAAAATACTGGGGCCACTTTATGCCTTTTAAATCTGGGTTTGCTTACAGTTAACAGTTGAGCGATGGAATGATGAGTTTTACATTTGTTAATTAATGTTATTATTTTAAGGCTCTGCTTGGACTTTGCTAATACCTGGACTGGAGGAGATGATGAAAAGATAATGAAATTATTTATACTTGTCATGATAAAGTGTAGTCACTTTCTTAGGTTTTTTTTTTCCTCTTTCTCTCTTTTTTTTTTTTGTTTACTTGCATCTTTTATTTGCTCTATTTTTTCTTTCTTATTAAATTTGTATCATATTTTACTATTGTAATGAAAACTTTTAATACAATTATTTTTTTAAAAAAAGATAAACTTGACACTTTTGTGATAGTATCTGTTAAATTCTGTTTAAAATAGTCAAAAGTTAGTGAAGTAAATTTCCATTAAGAGCTAACCTAAGGCTTTCTCTACATAACATCCTTTCCATAATCAACAATCTGATTATATATATAAGACTATAAGAAGACTAGATTAATATGATCAATCACATCAACAGGATTTGATCTAGTAGATCTAGCATTTATTAGGAAATCATCCTGATTCAATCCCAGAATTTAGAAAGAATTCCAAATAATGTCATTTTCCATTTCTAATTCTCCCATTTTCCCCACGTTTGATCTTCCTTCCTTCCTTCCTTCCTTCCTTCCTTCCTTCCTTCCTTCCTTCCTTCTTTCCTTCCTTCCTTCCTTCCTTCCTTCCTTCCTTCCTTCCTTCTTTCTTTTTCTTTCTTTGGCAAGATTGAGCAAGAGAAGGAGGGATTAATGAATGATGCAAGAGGAGATTTTATTTTTATGTACCTGTGACATATTAGAACATTTTCAACTGGAAATCTGTGGTGATTTGTATGGACAGGAGTGTGTATGTGTAATTGCTTGTACTTATTCTGTGGTTTGCACATACTTACTCTGCAGTTTGTTGTGAATGGTGCAGCTGGTAATAATCTTTTCTGTGCCAGCATGGCTGACTGCCAGCCAAAGAGTAAATTACCAGGCTATAAATCTGTCACAGGGTATAGATAAATAGCTTCAGTCTCTTCCACACACTAGGTGAGGGGAAAAAACCTTCCCATTGGATCTGAGAAAAAACTGTACAGTCCTTGTGGCCCAACAGGCAAGGCAACAATCTAAGCAAGCAATTAGAGAATAAATCCAAAGGAAAAATAAGAAATAAGATGAGATGAAGCCTGAAATCCAATGCACTGCAAGGCAGACTATTTTCTTAAATCAGTTTCTCAGCCTTGGAAACTTTAAGATGCATCTGGCTGGGGAATTATGGGAATTGAAGTCCACACATCTTAAACTTGCCAAGGCTGAGAAACACTATCTTAAACTCTAAGAGCAGAGATACAGATATTGTATTATCTCATGTTCCCATTTACAGAGTTTTACAGATTGTACAATAATGGGATTGTACATTGTAGCATTGACTTCACCCAAGAATAGCTTTTCTCCCCACTCATTCCCCCAGGTAGGCCATGCTCTAGATTTCCTCTTTTAAATCTTTCCATCTTATCGGACCTCAGAAGTGTGCCTTTTGCCCTGTGCTCTGGACCAATCCCCTCCATCCAGTGGTGGATTGCCCCAGGTTCGGACCGGTTCTATAGAACCGGTAGTAAAAGTGGCAGGAGGCTCCGCCCACCAACCCCAACATCATCAGGAAGCTTCTGCGCGCGGCCCCGCTGCGAACTGATAGTAAAGGTAAGTAGTACCTTTACTACCCCTGCCTCCATCCCCACCCAATATGCTACAATCCCCACCTCTGCTTGACTTTTGACAAGCCATTAAGGCCTGGCTTTTTCTCTTGGTCTTTGGATCCAATTTGCACAGAGTTCCCTTTCAGTTGTTTAATTATTATAGTCAGTTGCCATTTTATGTTTCATATACTGGGTAGCTTTTTTGATGTTATGGTGTGGGGTTGTTGTTGGCTTTTTGCTATATGCCACCTAATGTCACTAATCTGAGTTGGGCAGCCCTATAAATCTGATCAATCAACAAATCTTTTACGAGCAGAATCTCTAGTTCCAGGACCACTCTTAATTGTTACAATGAGTAACCAAAGAATCAGGTTCTGCCTGCATTGCCTGCAGCCACCCAGAAGCTGTTGATGAAATATGCAAAGGATACAGGAATAGGCCAAATGGCACTCCCAACTCCAGTAATAATAATAAAAAAAAAAGAGAGCAAAAAGTGCTACACACACACACATACACCAATATCCTTGTCAACTGAAGCAAGCAGAAAATCTGTAATGCAATCTTGGACAGAGAACCAGAAACTCATGGTATCTGGCTGTCTCCCAGTTTAAATTGATGTAGTGGGCAGAACACTAGCGCCAGATGTATTAGAAGCCTGGCTACAAGGTACTGTAGATCCCGCCACAGAAACCAGATGCCTGATCTTTCCTGTGGCCCAAATGAAATGGCCATGTGCCTAGTGACCCAAGTGGGGTCTGAAATGCCTTATAGAAGCTGGTCAGATCTCAGCCCCTGACTATATTATTCACTGAGGAAGCATCATAAATCATGTCTGCTGTGAAAATAGGGAAAGATAGAAACACTACTTTAAAACTAGAAGAGCTAAATAATGCTCTAAGCAATTTCTGCTGTGGGCTGGAGGATGAACTGAAGGCACAAATCACAAAAACCTTTTCATTTAAAAATAGTCCTGGGTCATCTTTGTGCTGTGGTTAAAGAGATTTGAGAATAATTGGAATATACTAGAAGTTGAAATATAACTTTCTCGGTGTTCCTCAACACTCAATGCAATTTGACTCCACCCACAAACATCCTGGATGAGTCAGGTCAGATTAGAGAAGCACATTATTACAGTCATCTCAACATGTTCCCTGGAAAATTCAAACACCTTTACCCAGGTTTTGGAGGAAGACTCTGTTTCAGAATCAGAGCATTGACTGATTCAATGACCGTGGATTGGGGGAAATTGTTGAGCAACAGCTCCTTTGACAAAAAAATAAGGCTAGGCAGCACCTGAACAGCCTAGTTAAAACGAAGCATAATTCCATTTGTCTGCCTCTCTTACATAGCTACCTCAACAGTGACTAATAAAGGTTGCTTGTTTAAATGCCATTGAATAATGTTGAGAACAATTTGTGGGCAAATGGCAGGAGAACTCACTTAGGTCTTGAAATTTCAAGTAATGAATGAAATGATAATTAACCATATTGGTGTTTTAGCTGAATTAAAGGTTTCTGAGAGATGCCTTTCTGATAAAGGATGTATAGATGCCTTCTTGGTTTTTTCTTTTATTATTTTGTCTCTTTTTTTTAAAAAAAAAAAAAGGACTTATTTTCTATTTTAAAAAAATCAATTACACTAATTTCTTTAAATCATGGAATTCAAAAGGATTTTGGAAGCCACCAAATCCATTTCTTTGATCTGGGATGTAGCACGCCAGATGCACTTACATCTGTTTCAGTCTCTGCTTAAATATGTCCAGTCTAAGCAGTTTGATCCATTGTCAAACAGCTTTCACTGGTATGAATTTTTTCCCTAATGTTTAATTGAGATTTATTAGCCTGCCATTCCCACCTGCTGTTTCAAGTCCTCCTCTCTGGAAATCGAACAAATCCATTCCATCTCCTGTTAACATCAATCTTTTAGTAATACTTCTTAATTTTTTTCTTGGACTAAACATAATTAGCTCTTTAAATCATGGACTTCTTTCCAGACATCTGACTGGCCATCCTTATTTGGAGACTTCTGTTTTGTGGACCATCTTTCAAAATGTACTTTCCAGAAGTAGACATGGCCCTGGCCAATGAAGAATAGAATGGACTTAAAAGTCCTGTTCAAAGAAGGACTGCCACTGCGCCCTTCTAGCAAACAATTAGCATTCATGGAAATACTTGTGGATATTCAAAGAAGTCATGTGTCAGCTGGCAATATATTGGGACCATGATGGTGAACCTATGGCATGTGTGCCAGAAGTGGCACACAGAATTATCTCTCCGGGCATGCCAGCCATTACCTGTTGCTCTTCTGGATTCTGGTGTGCACATACGTGCTGGCCAGTTGGTCTTCATGAATGTGGGAGCGCTAGAAACCAGAAGAGCATCTCCCTGGCACACATACACGCAGTGGGAAGCTGAGCTTCCGGTTTTCGACATGCGTATGCGCTCTGGTCTTTGTGCACACATGCGTACCAGAAACTGGAAGACCGGTGACTGGTGCACATGTGCACGCCAGAATACGGAAGCTAAGCACATACTGGGGAACTGCTCTTCTGGTTTCCGGTCCTCCCGTGTGCACCCAGTGCTGAAAAGGTTTGCCAACACTGTATTGGGAATTCTTAGAATCATAGGGTCAATATACTTGGTAAGGATCTGCTTATTACTCCAGGAATACCTTATTAGGGTAAAAGGAAACACTGGAATTCTGTCTAAACTAAGCTGTGCACCTCCATTACCCCTTTTCACCAAATTGCAGTGGGACATTGCGACAGAAAGCCAGCTGATGGTTGGTACCTTTGGAAATGGTTATGTTAATCGCTTTATCGTTTGCTGCAATATGTCCTTTTCTGTTTGTAATTTGACAGATAATTGCAATCCCTCAGAATGATACATTATGTCTAGTGCTGCCATAGCTATATCCCGAATTGAAAGTATGTCATTGCTAGCAGCATGGGACTGGCGCCTGAGAACCTCTGCAGAAGCACAATAGAAAGCTAATTGAATCTGAGAGATTCTCCCTTATAAAACTACGCATTTGCCTACACCTGTATTTATAGTTACAGAAATTCTGGGACTGCATAGGAGTATCACACATACTTACCATAATTTGCAGAAGACAGTATCTTTATGAGTAACTAAATACATGCAAAGTTCTAATGCATATTAGAACATTTTATTCTACATTTTATTCTACACTATTTTATTTGCACATTTGTATTCTAGCTACCATGAATTGAAATCATATTACTTCTGAGTTTTGTGAGAATGTTCAAGCTAAAAATTCTGCACTGGGTACTGCTAACCTTAGTTAAGTACAATTCTCCAGGCTTTGTAAGGGGATAAGATACTGACATTTCAGTCAATATTAAACTTATGTCCCAACAGTCTATCATCAGGCATATTTAGATGTTAGGACAGTGTTCCTAAATATGAAATCCTCCAAATAAACTATACTTTATCATCCCTAGATTCTAGCCACAGATCCAATGACTTTATTGGCTGTCAATTATGGAAATAAGAATCCATCAGATTGAAATGGGACAATGTTAGAAAAATGTAGATTGGGACATAACCATAAAATAAACCCAATTCAGAAGGGTTTTTTTTTCCCTTTAGTTTTCATTTTTCTGAAAATATAAAAACAGGACTGAGTGACCTATATTTCTGTTAGAATGTCAGAAACAACTGTGATTATCTATTCATCAACCATCCAATTTGCAAACTTACTTTTGAGTTGGCTGTTTTCAGCTACTGTAATATTGACCTGGTAGAAAAATTTTAAAACAAGGGGGTTTTTTGTTTTATTTTTTTGTATAAAAGCCCCTTACTAGGGGATAAGGAGAATTGCATTCTACCTGGGATGGGATTCATTTTAACGAAGATTCTTTTGAATGTTTTTAATAAACAAATACAAAATAGGTCACAGGGGATGAGTATGATGAATAGATGGCATCGTTTTTTGAGAATTCAAGGCAGAAAATTTTCCTCTTGGATCAGGAAGGAAGATGGAACTGGGCACCCAGCTTGAACCAAAACAAAGAAAATGAAGCTAATGAAGAACTGATGATGGGGAGGATAATTTCATTAATCACAATCAGCCAAGTGAAGCAGCCTGAAATGTGAGAGCGAATAAAACAGAGGAGATTGTTTTTAAATAATGAAGATTAAGGATCTTTGATGTAGCTTTAATGTGAAGAAAATATTATTATGAAGGAATTTTCAAATGATATCAATGTGTCCAAATAAACCTGGCTATGGAACAGTTTTGTGGCAGTACTGACATCCATGCCAATATTGGGGGGCGGGGGGCGGGGGAGACCTTTTCCACTTGAGAGTCTTTTGATGTTTTATATTTTAGCCTGCCATCACCCAGACACTTTACCTTTTGACTTCCTTTAGCAGCTATGTTTTTTTTCTAAAACAAGTCATCTGTAAGGAGCTGAATAAGGCAGCATGAATGAAAAACAGTGAAATAATTAAATGACGAAGAGGTACTTGCATGCCTCCTTAATTGATTGTTGGGGGATTTCCCTGGAGAATGAATCATGCTCCTATTAAGAGGGACCATTCATTTAGCAAACACATTGAGAGGTGATAAACGTTTAGAGTTCTAGTCCCACCATCCAACACATTATCCAGTTGAGTGATTTTGGACCAGTCATTCTCTCTCTTTCTCTCAGCTCAATCCACTTTACAATGTTATTGTTGTGGGGAAAACAGGAGAAAGCAGTATTCAATATTAGATCAGTTCACCAACTTGAGTTACTTATAAAGAAATAAAGGCGGGATAAGCTTCTAATAAATAA
Organism: Pantherophis guttatus; assembly: GCF_059756535.1. NCBI lineage: Eukaryota > Metazoa > Chordata > Lepidosauria > Squamata > Colubridae > Pantherophis > Pantherophis guttatus. The sequence goes on from NC_142064.1 coordinate 197,642,375, forward strand.
AATATCTATAGCCAGGAAAGGAACTAATCCATAAAAATTGCTCGACAAAGTTATGTACTGGTAATTCAGTAGAGTAACTCTCACCTACAAGCTCTCATTTGCTATTGAAAGATCAGGCCAATTGAAATGCTTCCCATTCAGTAGCCCAAACATGATTTATCCAGAAACGTTCCATGATCCTCCTTCATTCTTGCTAATCTAGACTCAGCCATGAATGTTCTGCTTTCAGTCTTTGACAGACTTACTTTCCCATGAGGGTCTAACTCTAAAACCACAGTAGCTTCTTTACTTAACATCTCTGCTTTATGCTGCTTCTTTGTCTCATTAAGAGAATGCTGAAAAGAGAGATCCTCTGGCATTTGTAATTTGAAAATGTGCACCTTTACAGGATCCTGGATATTTTAAGAAAAAAAATCAATAAAATTTCTTTATTAATATCTCCAGGCATTCATTTAAAAGATTCTGGGGTTCTAAATGGTCCTTAAAAAGCAGCCTCCAATGAGTTCATGAATGAGAATCCTTTACTTCCTTCTGATTTCCTTGAAGTCCTCACCTATCAGACTCTAACTTCTCTTTCTTTATTCTCTAAATCTATTATATGCGGCTTTGCTTCAGTTTATTTTTAAATCACTTCTTAGACTAGTTCAGTAACAGCAACAACACAGTGTCTCCTCATTTAGCAATTTATTTCAGAAAAATGGCTAAGCGAAAGTCACTAAATCAAACATGTGACTGACAGTGACAAATTGCGAAGATCACTGGTTGTTGCCATTCTCACTTAGAAAAGTTTTCTTGTGCAGCATCATTCCCATGTGCATTATCAGGTATGGAAACTTGGAGTTAAGTGTAGACATTGGTCAGCAAATGATTTTTTTTTATTACTGCTTATTACCATTGTATTTGCAAATTGTTGCTAATAGAGGTAGTAACTGTAATTATCATAATATATTAAATTTGCATGTCACCTGGTTCTCAGTGACTATATATTTTTCTTGCACGTTCAGAGGACAGTAGTATGTAGAACTTTCATTCAGAATGTTTGGAACAATTTCAATTGTTTTGAGCCTGGATAGCTCAGCAGACTAATGCATTGTAATTAATATCCAGCTGTCTGCAATTACTGTAAGTTTGAATCTCGCCAAGGCTCAAGGTTGACTCAGCCTTCCATCCTTTCTAAGGTAGGTAAATTGAGGACCCAGTTTGTGGGGGGCAATAAGCTGACTTTGTATAAATATACAAAAGTATGAAGGCTATTGCTTAACGCATTGTAAGCCACCCTGAGTCTCCGGAGAAGGGCGGCATATAAATCAAATTAAAAAAAAATTTGGAACAAGAACTAAAATTTAGATAGCATTAAGGTACAACTAATATGATCACCTCCTGTGGTTTTCATAATTTTTCAGTTGTCACATAAAAACTACAATTTGTTGATCATTTTCAAGGAGGTTTTTGCCACAATGAAAACATGTTATATCCTATTTACCATTGCTCACAGCATCTCCACTTCTAGACTTCTTGCTTAGCTGTGATATGGCACAGAAATAGGGGGAATGTTGAGCTAACCTTGGTAAAAAAAAAAAATCCTCCACTTTATTCACTAGAACAGGGGTCTCCAACCTTGGCAACTTGAAGACTTGTGGACTTCAACTCCCAGAATTCCAGCAAAGCTGGCTGAGGAATTCTGGGAGTTGAAGTCCACAAGTCTTCAAGTTGCCAAGGTTGGAGACCCTTGCACTAGAGAACATAGTTATGGAATCTTTCTCATGACATGACCATGTTAAACTATGGTTTAACATGGTCTGCAGCTGGTGGTCAAAGCCTTCTCTGTTCTACCTTCCTGCTCACCAGCTGATGGGAAAACCATCCACCCATCACAGCACTGCTGATGGGCTTTTCTGGAGCCCTTGAAAGAGTTCCTACTCACAGTGCCTGTCAGCTTTTCAGAAACTTGATTAACAGTTGTTATGTTTGGGGGGAGGGGGAGGTCTTTGTAGTAGTGAGAGAAAGCCAGCTCTTCCTCCTGCACCATGGGATCCTTCCCTTGCATCTATTAAATGAGGCTTCGGCTCCTTTTGAACACAGGCACCGAGCTCTCTCCTCTGGCTCATAGTGCAGCCCTCTTCCCTTGCATTGTCCCATTGCTCTTGGGGCTGATCAGAGTCTCTGAACTGGGCATGGGCTCAGTGAACTGGTGGGGCTGGTTGAAAAGAATGAGACTGTTGCTGCTTTAATTGGACAGTTCCCAGGGACCAGATGAGAGCCTAAAAGCATCAATAGGAAAAAACTGCTATAGTCAGCTGAAGGGGAAAAAGTACTTTAACTCCAGACAGGTATGGACTGGGGCAAGAAGGCAACAGTTTAAGGACTCGGCTGAAAAAGGAAGCCGCAAAGACATGATTTTGCTTGATTAGATGCAAAGGGGCAATGGATCACACTGTGTAAATAAAGTATTCTTAAAGACAGATGGTGAAAGGACACAGTTGTGCTTCAATTCAAAGCCTGCCTCTCCGATCTTTCTGTCCTTAGAGAGGAAGAAAGCAGGCTGAAGGGGGAGGCAGCCTTCCCATCAGGGAGAGCAGAGACAAACAAGGAATAAGGAAGGAGTACTCATTGACTCTTGCCATTCTTGATGGCTCTAGAGCAGTGATGGCTAACCTTTTTGCCATCACGTGCCAAAAGCGGGGGGAGCGCAAAGGGGTCACACGCACGCGTGCCCACATCCATAATTCTATGTGTCCCGCCCCCCCCATGCTCCCCCCTGCTTTTGACATGGGATGGCACGGTGGGCCCAGTAGGCCCATTTTTCGCTCTCCCCAGGTTCCAGAGCCTTTCTAGGAGCCTGGGGAGGGGAAAAACGGCCTTCCCCACCTCCACCCCAGAGGCCCTCCGGAGTCAAGAAACAGCGTTTTCCTGACTTCTGGTGGGCCCAGAAGGCCCGAAAATCAGTTGGCTGGCACACACATGTGTGCCAGAGCTGAGCTCGTGTGCCCACTGATATGGCTCCATGTGCCACTTGTGGCACCCGTGCCATAGGTTGCGATCACGGCTCTAGAGAGATCAGTAGCATCAAAAGTGCAGTAGTGAAGTCCTTCTAAACCAGCAGCACTAACTCCTCCAAGAAGAGACTCACCTCTTTATTTTGTTTTTCTCCTTCAATATTGTTCACTCTGTCCTCTTCACTCCTCTCCTGCATCTCCTGACTTATCTTATTTGAAGTCCATTAGTGACCTTCATTTTGCTTATGGCCCCTACTTGTCAAGTCTGTGTAATATTTTGAAGAGCAGGCAAACTTTTGGTTACTCATGAGGATTACCAATTCATTTGTTACATGTGAGTTGTTATTGGCAGATGACTTTAATTATATGCCTTATGTAATTAATCAGCATTTTATTATTTGCATGCTTAAGCTAATTGGCCCTCTATGGAAAAATATAGGCTAATTTCCCCAAAGCTACCCTGTGATTTTTTAAAAAATTCTATGAAAAGAAATTTAGCATGTGAAAAGGCTTTGATTTAATGAATTTGTCCTCATGTAGTCCTCATGATGATTTGGGATTGAGTCTCCTGCCCTAGAGTGTGCCAGGAGGTTTAATCTAACCTGTGGGAAGCCTATATAATTACTTTTTACTGAGGAACCCTGGGGAGAAATGGTCTGCTATAAATATTTTAAATTACTTCTCCTCCCACTTTGTAACAAAAAGGCATAGAAATTTCAAATGGGTCCAGATAGGCAATGTGCATTCACAATGACCCATAGCAAGTATTTACTTTTTTTTCCATAATAACAATGTCATAATTTTGGTTACAGTTGTTGATGATGGTCTTTTGTAAATTGCTTTCAATAGGAGATGGGCACTAAACAATAGTCTATGAATTTTATATAAATAAAAGTGAGGGTTGTTGATATGCTAAGCACTGTATCCATCTATTTTTATGATTCAGTCTATACCAGGCTTGATTAGATGATGATCTATGGAAACTGTGGTATTGATTCCACAGCAACTTTATGGTATATAATTTGGATCTTGTTCTTTCTTGGTCATTTTAGTAAAGTTTCCTATTAAAAATCCATAAATGTTGATTCCAATCTAAGTTTTGTGAGTGGATTTTGTTCTTTTGAAATTATTCATAAAATAAGCCAACAGCTCCTTCATTGTCTATTCTCAGGCAGAAACAAGGTCAATAATAGATAAGTGTATATATGCCTTGTCCAAATCACAAAATACACAAAGAACAAATTACTTAATGTATTGAATGATTTACGCATGGGTAGGAATGTTAAGTTTTCCACATAATTTTCCTAATTTAACATAAAGCCATATTCTAAGTACCTTATATTTAGTTTTTGTATATACCCCGTAACATATAGTGAATCATTTTCTATGTCTTAGTTCTCTTTCCTTCCACTTTTCTTAGCATTAAAGCCTCATCCAGAGAACTACATCTTCACATAATGTGTTCAAACTAAGGAACTCTTGGTTTATTTATTCAATGATCCATTTGTTTGTTTGTTTATGTCCACAGTATTCGCAGAAGTCTTCTCCCGTATCAAAATCCCAAAATGTGAATAGTCTTCCTATCCTGCTTCTTTGAAGTCCAACTTTTATTACAGAGAGCAATATAAGAGGAGGAGGAGGAGGAGGAGGAGGAGGAGGAGGAGGAGGAGGAGGAGGAGGAGGAGGAGGAGGAGGTGGAGAATCCTAGTTTTGAGCAATCATGAAGAAAGAGGATCTCCTAATCTCTGAACTGAATGGAGAAGTCACTATGTGGATTTTTTCCTTGTTTGTAGGTATTTGTAAGATTTTAGAGGAGGAGGTTGAAAAGAAAGCAATTTGGGATGTGATACAACAGAGAAATTTAAAATTTGAAATTTGAGAAATTTAAAATCACTTGACACAATCCACACCTGACCAATCACAAGACCCTGACCTGGTGTGATCCTGACCTGATGTGACCTCACCATCACAAGACCTACTTAAACACCTAGCACTTATAAGCAGAAGAAAACCGACACTGACATCCCTTAAATTTCGCTGATGATATTACCTAGACTGGTAATGAAATGTTTGGAAACCAATGCACAAGCTCACAGAATAAACCTCCACCCTCACCCTACAACTGAGCTACAGATATTTGCCACTATCACAGAAAAATTGTCATAGAAACCCATGAAGAGATGATCTGCTGGAAAGGTAGAATTGTGTGGCAACACTTATTCTTTCTTTCTTTGGTTTACTATGATGAGGATGGTGCCATTCTGTTGACTCCATTTTGGCTTTGACAGTATTAAATATTGTTGGCCAAGAGGTCAGAACCAGACTCCTTGGTCACTCACTGCCAACTTTGCCATTCTATTACAGCAATAGTCATAGATGGATCTCACTCATTATTGTTACATCCCACCTTGAATATGATTCTCCTTCATCCCAATTACCTGAGTGATTTTTCATCACAGGTTTAATGCTCTTTCTAAAAATAGAGAGATGGGTATGGAGGAAGAGTTTCACCAAGCAGGGAGCTGGTGTGCTCCCTCCTACCTTAACCCACATTCCTCTTTAGCGCTTGTCACTGTTAATCAAACAACTGGAAAGGTATTCTTAAATGCCATTCTATGCATCTACCACAATACATGCTAGTGAAAGTGATTATTTTCCTATTGGAGGGAAAACAAGGCTGAGAGAACCATAAATCCTTTGTCTTGGCCCAGTATAATGTTAGCTGTAATCCAATAAGTAATCCAGACAAGAAACCCAATTCTGAATGCGAGCTCTGTCTTTGTTATAAGAGTCCATTAACAGAATTTTGCAAGTCTGAAAGTATTTCTCCTCTTCTTTACTTTTACTCTCCAGAAAATTAGGTTGGGTCTCTTCTGAAATGCTTTCCATGTCCCTTCTGCTTCTATAGGCTGGGATATCTTTTGAATGATGGGTGTCTAGTTTGTGGTTCTTCCTCCTCTCCCCCAAGGTCATTCCCACATACCATTACAAACAGCAGCCTACACCAACTCCATTACTGTTGCAGAACAGGGATTGAGGGAAGACCATAGTACAATTTATGCCATCATACTTCTTTTGCAGGCTTGCAGTGGATCATCGTTGAACTTGACAATCCAAAAGAGCACAGTGCTTTCCAATTTGTTTTGATATTATCCAAGGCCAGCAGCCTTAAGAGATGTTAAATCTGTTGGGATTTGACATCCATTATTTTGGATGGAAGTCAGCTGTCACACAGTGACTGGGAATGGAGGCATTTGAAGGAGGAGAGCGATTAGCAATGGAGGCAGCCAATTTCACATTGGTGAAGTTTTCTTCCGGGTGGGTGGAGAGCTCTTTAACTCAGCAGTGAGAAAGACAAGAAAGCAGCAAGCTGCGTCTTTTGTTCTGCTCAAAGAAAAAAGGATGTATAATGAACATAAAATAAAACAGAAGGGAGGAGAGCTGTTATAAGAAAAGAAACTCAAGAGGCCATGAACTGAAGACATCAGAGTCCAAAGCTTTAGGATGTGAACTGGAATGTCTTAAAGCTATTTCAGGAGCCTTGTTAAGAGCCCAACAGAAAGTCATTTGCCTAAATGACTGTATGAAGTGCCTATCAGTCAATGTTCTTATGGTAATTAATCCAAGGAAGCTTTTTAAACCTGAATGAACCACCAGAATGAACTATCTTCATATTAGTTAGAAGCTGCAGTTGTAGCAGTAGACAAAGAGAACAGAAGGTACAAGCTAGAACAAAGATGGCTTGTCTAAAGCACACATGCACACATACACACAATGCCAGAAGGGCTGTGAAAAGGGGGGAACAGATCAGGCTTCCCATTAACAAAGTGATCTGTTGCACCATATGAGCAGGCAATGCAGACTCTTGCTGATTCTCTGGGCATAAGTAGAGGAAGCCTTCTGCTGAAGTCTAGGAGAGAAAAAGTGCTAAATGCCATCACTTTCATGTTTTTTGATGATGGATCCTGTTGTCTCTTGCTACTTGTTACTTGCTTTTATCAAATGAGGACATTTATTGAAAGCTTTCACATAAGTTACAGTAGCTGAGTAGCTAAAGATGGGTCTTTAATAAGCATGAAGAGATGAACAAAGGTTTTCAAACCAAAGGTTGAACAAACTTAAGATTGGTTGTAGAGATAGTATTGGATCATGTTCTCCATCAATCAAGAATCATTACCACAGATGATGAGAGGACTCGGAATTGCGAGTCAATAATTAGAAGACACTTTCTGAAATCAGCTCTGGAAAAGAACAGCAGTCTTAAAGTTAAGACAGGCTGGACGGCTAGCCTTGGTAGACATTTCAGAGATAGATTTGCAGCTACTATAATAACATCCGTTTGTCAGACAGAGGGATTTTTGTGGGACTGGAAATCACTTCCAGGGAGGAGATTCAAATTGACCAGACAAAGTCTTGGATAACTTAATTGGGGATATTTCTGCTATTCTTACACAATATGTAAGCATAAACTGAATCACAGGGGATGTCAGCCTGGAAAATCTATTCATCTAGATTTACTGTAGGTTGATCCATTACTTAGCATGTTCATCGCAGAAGCAGTTAGGTTAATCCCTGCCTTCCCTTTCCATCATCCTCAAAATGTTATCAAGTTCCTACAGGCAGCTACATGGTCAGTGAGATTACTTGCAAGGTGAAATATATTTATATATGTATAACTGCTGGAACATTGCTTGCCATACAGCACAAGACCTTGCATTACCACAGAAGCACAAATCCTTGTCTTCTGCAGATTTGAGGAGAGCCACTACCCTGGATGTTACAATGCCCCCAAAAGGCTTGTCTGAGTTGGTTCTTATGGCTTACAACAAGAAGGAGAAAGCTAGAATTCTCCTTTTAAATATTGATGGCTCTGCCACCTATGGGTACTAGGTAACTAACAAGCTTGATGGAAAGGGCTATAGAGAATCAATTAGAAATGCGGACAGACAATAAAACAAAAACAAAGGTTCATTTGTGCACTTAAGTAGGATGAAGGACTCTGGAGAAAGACTTGATGAGCATGCTTGCTATTTTGGGGCAGGAAGCCTGGGGGTGGAGGATAAAAAAATGTTAAGGTATGCAATCAAGTTCCAATCCTTTTGCATCATACATGCAATGCCTGTGAAACAAAGGGAACCTTCAATTCTACACTGCTGTCTTAACTTTTTGAGAGAAAGAAAAACCTTATTCCCAGATCCCTCTACTTTGATGAAATTGCTGTTGCTTAGTAGAATTGAACTCCCTGCATTTTCTTCCTTGCATCTATACTTTTAAATTGTAGATACACAGGTTTTGCTGTGGCTACAGAGCAGTGGTGAAATGTAAAATTTTTTACTACTGGTTCTGTGGGCATAGCTTGGTGGTGGTGGGGGCAATATGACTGAGTGAACATGGCCAACTTTTTTTTTTTTTTTTTACTTTTAAAACCATTTTTTCTACAACCTCCTCGGCTGAAGAGGTTGTAAAAGAAATGCTTTTAAAGCCTCTGACAATCCCAGCTGACTTGCCTGATTGACAGAGGCTTTCTCTCTTTTTTTTTTTTAAGCCTCTGATGATCCCAGTTGAGCTGTGTGATCATCAGAGGCTTTTTTTTTAACTTTTAAAAGCATTTTTTCAGCCAAAGAGGTTGTAGAAAAAATGCTTTTAAAATTTTTTAAAAAGCCTCTAATGGCTGGGCAATGCGGGGGGTGGGTGGGCAGGGATTTTTGCTACCGGTTCTCCAAACCACCCGCCTCCATCGCTACCGGATCGGGCGATCCAATCTGAACCAGGAGCATTTCATCCCTGCTCCAGAGTCCATCTATATCAAGAAATTTACCTTTATCATTTTACTGCAAAAATGAGGACATAAGCCATTATGAGCCACTGTCAAATTTTAGTTTTCATTTCCTTATTTTAATAGCTTGAGAAATGATTGAGACAGACAATTCTGAATCGGCACAGTCTAGATGCTATTGCTGTTATGTGTTACAATTCATTGTAGAATTAAGTAGGCCTGTTTCTGTAATATGGTATGTCATGCCTCCACCTGGCACTTAGTCTCAACAGTACATGCATGCTGCTAAACTGCTGTTTTTCTTTAATCTCATTGGTCCAACTTCCTTTCAGATAAATTTATACTTACTAAAAGAGTGCATAATCACATGCTATTTTACCGAAATGTTCTCTTAGAGTTATGTGTTTGTCAAAATGTTGGAGTACACAGGCTTGTAATCAACCTTGCATAACTCCTTGTTTATTTAAGGAGATAGATTAGTCAAATATGATTCAACTTTACAATATTTATTTTCCCTTTAAACTGTTTTTCAGCAGTCCCGTATTTCTGATTGCGGCAGTCTAAATTTTGGTCCCCTTGGAGTCATCAGCATCTTCTGCTATAAATTTGTTTAGATCTAAATTTGCAGCTCAGTTTTAACCATAGGTTTTGTGGCGGGGGCAGGTTGATATATTTCTACCTTTTTATTAATTATAAATATTGTTCAATCCTGCAGGGTTCAGAGGAAAAGGAAGCTTATAAATTTAAATTATGGTAGGTTGTACCCATGCATTAGTTTGGCAAGTTTAATTTTTGTAAGCATGTATTTGAACTGAAAGTTCAAGATTGTGCAATATTTTCCATTTGTATTTCAAGTGGTTTACAAAACTAAACATCTTAGGAACTGATTACCAGGAATTTACTAATATTACATTGTGTTTATGTCGGATGTTTTGTCTTTGACATTATTATGGTATTATAATGGCAGCAATGACCTCTATTACAAAGGAATAAAATCATAAAAGATTGCTCAAGTATAATAATGATGGCTATAGGATTTGAAGGTATATTTTAATTGTAGTAATACAGAATTTAGCCACAATATTGGTAATGGTAGCTTTAGAATCAGAAAATAGAACATTTATATATCAAAAGTCTGTCCTAGATATTTTTAAAAAGATATGAAATAAGATAATTTCTTATATCCCTGTAAAAATTGCAGAACAGCAGTACGTGAGCAGTGGTTTTAATCTCCTACAAACTCCATGGACAAACTCGTATGAATAAGATTTTGATATTTTTAAAACTGTCATTTTAAATATAGAAGAAAATCAGTTGAGTTTACTTTGGTGTTGCATTGACTTCCATGTGGCTTTTAGAACTGGGTTTCAAAACCTAGATAACCAGGATCTAATGATTAGCTGGATTTTTACAGTGCAGATCTGGTGGGTCTAATTTGTTTGGAAGAGTTAGGTGTTTCCACACTGAAATCAGTGAGACTTAAAAATATGTTAATACTTTAATTCAATTTACTGCACTTGAGGATCTATTCAATAAAACCTAAAGGGTATAATTCTGAAAGCTTTGGAGTTCGTTGTAATACTGGTCAGATGGTACCATGAGGGTATGCTACCTTGGTTTGGTTTATGGTGCTATAAGTTATTATATTCTCATCTGGTTAAGGTTTATATCACAGATTTGCATTACCAGTGTTGTTAACTCTTAGCCATGTTTTACTAATTTATGAAAATGAAACAATTTATCCAGATTATGCCAACTAAAAATAAACAAGATAATTCTATAATAAATTTGTATTTGCAACCCAGAGCTCATTAACAGTTCTAGAGAATCTTCTATCATAAACTATATCTCTCTGCCAACAATTCTTTTGAATCATCTCCCTTAACAATCTCAGATTCTACAATCTCTGGTTGCTACTACTTCCCCAGAAGGAACTGTGTACTCGTTTCCCCATTGCAGGAATGATCGAGGAGTGGGGGGTTGGTGACCAATCTGGCATGAACAGCAAGCTGTCTGTTTCAGGGTGGATCAGGTTAGGAAGAAGGCTAAGAACAAACTGTCACTTTTTGTTTTCCTTTGGCATGATTCCTGGGCTTTTAAAGGAAGCTGATTTATACTGAGTCAGACCATGGGTCCTTCAAGTTTAGGATTGTCTGTACCAGCTGTCCCCAATCTGGTTGTGTCGGATTACATCCTTTGCCATCCAACCTATCTGAGGAGGGAAATGCCCACTGGATTGCCAAAGGGTAGCCCAACTTTATCAGCTCAAGGCTTATTTTGAAATGGAGATGCTCAGTTATGTAGGTTGATGCAGAGGAACTTGTAAAGGTAAGCAGAGACTGAGTTGGTTGGTACTTGAAAGGTCCCCACTAGAAAATCCCCTAGCTGAAGAATAGACCGGGAAATAGAAAAAAGCACCTCAGAAGATGAAATGCAACCTTGTCTTGTGAGGTTGCCAAGTAAACCAGACAAGCGCATCTGCGAAATCATCAGCGTCAAGCTTGGCTGAAAGGAGACATTGCCTCTTTTCTTCTCCAGCCCTCACTGGGCCTTCTAGGAACTGCCTTCTAGGAGGATCCAAGGCAAAAGCAGGAAAAGAAACTTCATTCAATGTTGCCACATCTGTGGTGGGATGAGGTTTGGTCGATGGCTCTTACACCGAGAGCAGCACAAAAGCCTTTGAAGAGTTCAGGCCTGCAGTGCTGTGTGATTTACACAGGAGGTCTTGGAATGCTTTGGGGCAAAGCCAGGAGCTGAAGAAGCCACCGCCACACATTTTCTAGAAAACCCCAATGATGTGCAAAAAAGGGCAGCCGTTTCTTGCAGAAAGTCGCTAGGGGGCACTGCAGCCTTCACTAATGAGACCCAATGAAGATGTCTACTATCCTAAAAAGAGGGTCTGCTGTATGTATAGAATGAGTTGACAGGCCTGGCAAATAAAGATGCAGTTGTGCTGAGTAGTAATAATTATTTTCTCAGCCTGAAAAATCCAAGAAGGGGCTATTTTAACACACACCCAAACATTAACTGTTTGCTCTTCTACCTTTAAATGTTCTGGGTCAGATATACAGTTTCTGTATGTTAGCTGCATTCAAGACTTTGTATGCTACAGGGGGGAATGCATCAGCCCTCAATGCTGAATATGAACAATTAAATCTCTCACACTCTTGTCTGTTTTTTTTCCCCCTCTCTCTCATACACACCGTGTAGTTCTGAAGTACATTTTATTGATATTAAATTTATCACACCTGGGCTGCAAACATCCAGACAGTCACTAGATGACAGCAACAAGTCCTAATTTGCAAATTTCTAGCATGCAAACACATTCTCATCTCATTCTTGGGAAGTACAGAGAAGTCTCTCTTGATAGCAGTGAAAAGAAAACTAAATTGTTAAAAGGTAATCATGCTGAGCACTGCCTAGCAGTGAGTGCCTACAAAAAGCATATTAAAGCAATTGCTCTGAAGGAGCATACCCCAAATACTGAGTTGTCTGCAACAACTTTAAGCACCCCACTTGACTCAAAATCCAGGTACTTTGAAAAGCAAACTGCTGATGCTTCTTCCTCCAATGCATTGTCTAGACCAGGGGTCTCCAACCTTGGCAACTTTAAGACAGAATTCTGGGAGTTGAAGTCCACAAGTCTTAAAGTTGCCAAGGTTGGAGACCCTTGATCTAGATGATGAGTGATCATATATATAGAACTGGGTAAGCTTATGTTAGTTGATACAGTATAAATTATAATTATTTTAGAGCAATGCGGATACCAGGATGCCATTGTTTCAGGCAAGAGAAGTGAGTCACCTCTTCTGGGAGTCTTTTCTTTCCCTGCTTGTGCATTTCTAAACCAAATGTCTGAAAATTGACATGTGTAGAGAGATTGAGATCACTCCTTCCCTATTTGTCCCCACTTCTTTCTTGCAGAATGGAAAATCAGAAATGAGACCTCTGCCTATATCCACTGTCATAGGAACATTCAGGGAGTTCTATCCAAATTCTCTGGAGAGAATTTGGTTAGGTCAGCTAGTGCTGATAACAATGACCTAGATAGATAGGGAAATAGTTTGATAATAGGAGGCAAAGTCTTATGTAGGCAACTGTTCAAAGGATCTTTTAAGGCAGCCCTCCCTACCTGTTTCTTTGTCATACCAGCTTGAAGTCCTGGCTGTTAATCTACCAAGAGGTGCCAGATTAGGAACAGCTGCTCTTAACAGCAGTGTCTGTAACAAGTCACGTTGATTTCAACTTGGCCACATGTGCACCGTATCATTATTGCACAAATGATCAATTATGTACTTGCATCATGGTGTCTGGTATACAACTACACAAGTTGCATCATTTGTCTGATGACATATAAGCCCTCTCCTACCTCTTCTCCTCCAGCACGCTCACAGTTCTTAACATTTAAAATAAAAAGCAATTCGGTGTTTAAAGCAAGACTAAAATTACTGGGGCTCAGCTAAGTAGCAGACACTAAATAAAAGTTGGCTGATCTCAAAAGTCTTCAAAACATGTTCCTTTTAGGTTTTGTGTTATTCATTGTCATGTAAGGATCTTGTATGTAACAATGCATAATATCCAGAGTGGTTCTTTGAACACATTTAAGGGCAAAAATGTCATCCAAACCCAGAAAACTATTCTTGTTTTCATATAGTGGAAACACTATTTCATCAGCATATTTAATGTCATCTATTAATTTGCACATTATTTCCATCTTGTATAAATAAATGCCTGTTCAGTTATAGAGGTGCCTCAGGTGCATAATGTCACTTTCTAGACAGAACCAGGACATGGTCATTCCTATTAATTGGCTGTAATTCTTCACTAAACATGCAGCGGGAGACACAGACGAGGAAAACATAGAATTATTGTGCTCAGTAGGAAGGCAGAACAGTCTTATGGCCCTGAAAATGCCACCTGTGCAGCTGGGCAATCATCCTACAAAACCAGAAAGAGCCATTTCGCATTGAACACCCAGAATTTCCACAAAGTGTTCTTGAACTTAATTGCTGTTTCTCACCGGCTGTGACCTTTATGGATTGACACTAAGCAGGAGGTAATTCAGCCACTTTCAGAGTGCTCCCCCCAGGCAATTTCATACTTCTCAAGTATTCACAGCTTCCAAGCTTGAAGAGAGTGACAGGCAGAGCAGGCTGGGGGTTTAATGGGACTATTAGATATGGGGCTCCACTTAGGAGAGACAGCTGCATTTAGATGCATGCATTCAGGCCCCAGATCTGATGCTGCTCATTGGCCAGATCACAACCTGGCTGAGACCTCTGGATTGGACTGCTTGACACACTGAATTGTGCTTTAAAATACATTTAGTTTCTGAAGCATAGCAAAAGAGAGAATGGTTTTCCTTCTCTTGACAGTTGTTCCTACAGCATGGAGATGTTGCAGGAGCAGGGTCTTTTGGAACCATGCTTGCCAAGAGAGAAATATTGGACAGCCTCTATTCCACAGTTCAGGTGCAAGAACCAGATGAGATATGAATATTCCTCCTTGTCTTCAAAGTGAAACATTTTGACCTTTCGTGCCAATCAATGAAATACTCTGACATTTCCAAAGTTCCAACTGTCACTACGTGTACATTTTGCAGGTCAGGGTGTTTCTTCTAATCTCACACAATTTCCACACTGAAAGTGGCAATGGATAATAATTGAACTATTGGACAAGTAGAGTTAACATATTCAGAACTGGAGTTAAAGTGATCCCATGGTTCGTTGTCTGATTTTTAAGCCTTTAAGCCTTCCTCTCCAAAGAACAATTTTATCATTGCCCCAAATTGAGAAATAAACCATTTTTGTTGATTTAAATTGCCTCAAAGCTTTAAATCAAAACATACAAAGCCTTTGGTTTTCAATGTAATTGAAAAAAATAATATATATTTTATCGCTTATGGGGATCCTCAGGAAAAGAATGGCAAATACCAGGTGAGTCAAGTGTTTATGCATTGCATAATGAATTTAACAGAAAAATAAGTAATTTTTCCACACTTCCTTAGATCTGAAGGAATGAGAAAGAATTAAGTCCAGAATGTTCCAGGATCTTTTGCATGCAAAACTTGCATCATTTACAACTTTTTAAAATGGAGGAGGAAAGAAACCAGAAATAAACATTTTGTAAATTCCATTTTCCTTACTCTATCGGGACATTTTGCTTGATTAAAGGTCTAACTGGTCCAGACTTGGAGACTGTGTGGTCTTCTGGGTTGTTATATTACAACTATCACCATGATTAACTATTGGCTAGTTAGCTGAGGTTCATAGCAGTTAGAATTCAAAAAAACATCAGAAAGAACACAAGTTTTCTCCCTGCCCTAAGACAACAGGCAAACAAGCAAACAACTTTGGTTGCCTTGCCAATTAAAATAAAACAATGCTGCCTACCCCCCACCCCAAACAATCAAAAGTTTGCCCTATTAGATGCTTTTATCCTTTTTTCATATTTTGGAAAGTCCTCACAGCATAATAATAAACATGTTTATTCAAATGTAATTTCATCTTTCTAAAGGATTGTAATTTGAATTAATTTGGTTCAGGAGAAGCAGGAAAAAAAAGATCTAGGTTTAGAGCACAAATTCTCCCAAATTTGTGGGAGGGGATTATCTATCATCCTGAGGCACGGAGGGAAGATCTAGCAGCTGTCGTTGGCTGTCCATTGTAGGACCACACAAGAAATGGTTTGATGGGAAACACAGGCTCAGATTATAAACAAACAGACTGTGTTCCAACATTACATACTGTTATAAATATATATAAAGTTTGGTTTTCAGTCCCAAGAGGAGTTCTATGAATACAATGGGCAGCAAGAAAGCAAACAAATGAACCTTTGAACAAAACAATCTAAAGTTTTCACTTGGGCACAAATAATCAGCTTCACAGTATCCTAATTTGGACACATTATGAGAAGATTTAGCTTTCTGAAGAAAGCACTAGTGCTGGGAAAGAGAGGAAGAAGATGACTAGTAGCAAGGTGGACGGACTCAGTTAAAATGGCAATAAGTGCACCTTTGGATGTAAACCTGAAAGATCAGATTTGGAACAGATCATGGAGAAAATCTATGCAGTATTTAAGAGCTAACATTGGCCTGATGGCATGTAATCAAGTCAATATATAAAACTCTTTAAGACTGCCCATGCTTTATTCTAATAAAATGCTCTTTTGTTTTTGTTTTTTACTAAATGCAGTAAAATAAAATTACATGCATATGATAAAAATTTGTTAGTCAGAAAAGGTCCTACCAGACGCCTTCTGATTTTTTTGCCCCCATAGACTAACATGGTTCTCCTCCTACAATGACTAAATGTAGGTAACTGTTTAAAAGTGGATATTTGCCAGCATGTTTATGTAAGCACCAAATGCATTTTAGCATCTCCTGGGCGTTTTTCTTAATATAATTTTATTAAAGATTTTTAAAAATCAAATAAAAACTCATAAAAACTAATATAAAATAAGGAGGAGGAGGAAGAAATCAAAGACAAAGACAAAATTGCAAGAAAGAAAAATTTAAAAAAATAGAAAAGAAAGAAAAATGATACAAGAAGAAATTTCCAATTTTCTTTATAGCACTTATAAATACAACTATAAGTTTACCATAAATCTTAAGGTTTTTTTTTTCTTTTTCACACAAGGCGTCTATAAGGGGTTCCCAGTATGCGATAAATGTAGACATTGTCTTTTCTCTGATCAAGAAAGTCAGTTTGGCCATCTGAACAAATTCCATCATTTTCACCAACCATTTGTCCACTGCATCTCCCTGACTTTTTAATAAATGTAAATGTCATTGTCCTCCCTTCCTCTACCGGGACTATCCAAAAGAATAAGGTAATGCTGTGTGTTAATTCAGCACTGAATTAGCAGTCAGCTCTATCCATTCTTTGTTCTTTCTGGTTTGGAAAACTGACCTACTTCATGGGCAAACAGGGACAATTCTTTAGAAATGCCTCTGAAGTGATAAATTAAACTCATTGTACGTTAGCCACTTCTAAGAAACAATTGCAACTCTCCTTCTCCTTCTCCTCCTTCTCCTTAACCCATGAATACGTTAAGCCATCATTCTGGGAGAACCATAAGTAGCCCTATGGTGCAAATTACACTTTGTTCAGAAGGCACAAACAGATCTCCAGGGTACTATGAAAAGGAGTGCATTGTATACTTGGGTAGTCTAAGCCCTGCCAACTGTCACAGATTTTAGTGACATGAAAAAAAAAGAACCTCACACAGCTCATCAATGAGTTGACAAATCCTTAAAAGGGTTCATTCTCTAGGGACAAAAATAACATTTTTTTTTTAAATTCACAGCAGGGCTTTCGCCCACACACACTGTACCAACTAAAACCTATGGATAGAAAAATGTAAAACGCATTATGTAAGTGTAAATAAAATCAAGCTCCTATGGTTAACTGATTTTAGAGCTGTTTGCCCTCTTTTTGGATAGCATCCTCTTCGGTGGTATACATACGGGAACTGTTTCCACAAAACACCAAAACGAAATTATGTGATCCAGGCAACCATTGTCACTTTGCAGGAACATTTCAGGGGCTTCCTACCAACCAGAGATATCATCCTCTTCTAAGTCAGGCTGGAAAGTCAACACCACTCTAATTTAAGATCAGCATTTCACTGCTCATCAGAATGTGTCTACATGAGCCTGCGTACAATCCTTCAGCTTCTCTGCCCCAAGGAAGCCCCAGGCAGGCAACACTGCCTATAGCTTTTAGAAGGGAGAATCACTAGTCCAGAAAAGAGAAGAGAAATAGAGTTTAGCACCAGGCTCTGGAAATGTATTCTCTTTAAAAGCAACTTTCACAAGCTTACTCCTGTGTTTGGCAAGGTGGACAGAAAGAGAGGAAGAAAAAAATGTATATAGTTCGAGGCAAATGCATAATGGGTCTTAGAAAATTCAAACCAGTATCTTGCTCCTGCAGTGACCCAACAAATACCCATGGAAATCCTTCAAGCATCACCAAACTCTCATATTCCCTGTCAATTGGTATTCAAAGACACATGCTGCCTTAGAGACTCAGGGTAATGTATAATCTTTAGGGCTGAGCAATCTTTGAAAGTGACTCAGAAGAAGCGTTTTGGACCATGTGAAAGCACAACACCTCTCTGCGATGCTTCAAAGTAGTTCCTCTTGCCCAAGACCTCTGCATGAGCCTTAAAAAAGGTACAACTTCTTTAAGGAGTTGATTCATTCAAATGAATATTTTAAGGAGGCCAAACTTTCTTTTTTCAGACTTGCCTAAGATCCAAATATCCTAATTTTTCCAGATTGCTAAATTCTTTTTTTTTTTTAATCAGAAGCTTTATAAACAAGCGTCAACATAACTAAAATATAAGATGGCCAAAAAAATTCTGCTGGAAAGACCAGCAATCAGCTTCATTCAGTCTCTGTGTCCCTCAGGTGCCAGCCAGATGCCACTGGAAATTTCTAGAACATTCATCTTTATCTTCAACACTGTGTTTTATGGTTTGAATATGAAGATTTAATTTCACAACCATAACCTAAAATATCAAGATGGTAGACAGTTTCTGCCTTTTAGGATCAACCATCCACACTATGGGAACAGCTGTTAAGAAATATGTTCCCCAATAGCACTTGGCAGAATAGCCCTGAAGACTTTGGAAAAAATATTCAGATGCTCTGATGTATCTACACCTACAAAGATGAGAATAATCCATTCAATTCTCTGTCACAATCTATGGAAGCAAAAGTTGTACTTTGAAGAAGCAGGATGGGAAGAGTATTGACCCTTTTAAAGTTTGGTGTTGGAGAAGACTCCAGGGAATATACTTTAAGAAAACAAACAAATGGATTGATGAACAAATCAATCCAAAGTTCCCACTTGGAGCTCAAAGGATCCTACTTTGGACACATTATGTGAAGACTTAATTCTCTGAAAAGGCTCTGATGCTGGGAAAGGTGATAAGAAAGAGAAGAAGAGAATGACTGTATGCACCAATGGAAGACTTGAAGGACCACATTAGGGATAGCAATAGCACTTAGACTTACAGTATATACCGCTTCACAGTGCTTTATAGCCCTCTCTAAGTGGTTTAAAGAGTTAGCATATTGCCCCCAACAATCTGGGTCCTCATTTTACTGACCTCAGAAGGATGGAAGGCTGAATCAACCTTGAGCCAATAAGAATCCAGCTGCTGGCAGTTGGCAGAATTAGCCTGCAATACTGCATTCTAACCATTGTGCCACCACAGCTCATTAAAGATGATAGATCATCAATGATCATCAATAATCATCAATGAAAATTTATGTATGTGATTGCTAAGAGCTAAACACTGGCCCAATAGAACATCCCCAAACCATGCATTAATCACCATGATTAACTCGCATTAATAGATAAAATGGACTGGTTTTTTTCTTTAAAAAAAACATAAACATAAATTCAGCCAATAATCATCACATTTGTAAACATTAATTCTACCATTATGAAGAAATTCAAGCATCTGCTCCCCAAACAGTAAGATTTTAACTATTTGTGAGCTAATCATGAGTATTGCATAGTTTGTTTTACATAAAAATTGACGTATGGAAGCAGCTTGCAATTACTCTTCTGTATTTGAATAGATCTATAGATGAACAAGAGCTCATCTGCAGTACACTCAAAATTGCAGGAAAGAAAATCTGCATAGTGAAAAAAAATTATATAAGAGCAGTCATTCAGTGGAAGTAAACAGATCTGTCAATCAATGTAAAAATTCAGCTCTTATCTACTCCTTCTGCATATATAAGACTATGCTCTTAGCTCAAGCAACACTCACACAGCCTTTACTGATGCCCCTGCCCACATATACAAGATGTTTGGCTTTATGCATATTCAGGGGGTGGGGGGAAATTGCACCACACCAGATCTGCATTTTAACTCTGATAAAAATAATTGTCCCAGCCAGGTCTTCTGTATCTACACCCACAGGCACTAAAGTGATCAGAAGGAGGCAACTACAGTCTCCAGGGAGAGAAAAATCCACAATCACTTTCTGAGAGCAAAAACATTATGTAAGATTATTTATGGTCAGCATTCCATGAGTCAATAGCAAATACAGAACAATTTCATCCTTAAGCGATTCTTTCCCTGGGTAAAGAACAATTTCATCTTTGGTTAAAGAATGAGAATGTATATCCTTCCCACTAGTTCCTGAGTGGGATAGTTTAGGTATCTTTGCTGCAATCTTCTAGAATGACTAATAACACATTGAGTACCATCTCGTGTCATAACATTTAAAAGGAAGACACTATGTCAAATAGCGGTTGCAAAGTCTGCCCATATTCAGAATCAGCAATGTTGGTGCTGAAATTGGGGGAAAGACAAAGTGGGATGGTTAGGCAGACTTGGTTATCCCTACCTCACAATAGGGGAAGAAGAGATGATAGTCCATCTCACTTCACTCCAAGCTGAACAGAAAGGAGAATACTCTACTGCTCTCTCCCCCTACTTCCATTTTTTGGAACAGCTCTCTTCCAATCTGACTTTTGGCAAGAACCTAGCCTGTCCCATCTCAGATGCGGTTTGACATCATTCTGGTGTTCAACTTTTTGAAGAAGGAGCGTAGCTTACAGATCTTGCACTTCTTTTTCCTCTTTTTGTTTTTTGGCTTTCCGTGCCCTACTTCCCATCTTTCATCCTCTTCTGTGGCCCAAGGTCCCCAGGCACCACCATTGAAGTCAGGGTGAGCTCGTGGGTTTTCTGCAGGATATCTGACAGGGATGGCAGTCTGGTTGTAATTAACTAGCCTAAAAAGCAGAGCCCTGACCACATCAGGACGCTGATCTGACAGATCATAGCGCTCGTATGGATCGGCTGTAATGTTGAAAAGCCAGACAGACTGCCGCATCCCATCTGTCAGGCGCTCTAAGTTCCACCAACTCCCCGGGAAATTGGTTAGAGTCTGTGGTGGGATCCAGTCACTGTAGCCAGGATCTCCAGTAAGAAGTTTCCAGTCTCCCACCCGTAAAGAGGCCTGTACTGCTGTGTTCCAGATGCCAAAGCCATTCTCTAAAGAGCCATATTTGGCATGATTATACAAAGGGTCAATGTTGTGCAGGATTTCAGTGCGGGGTGACTCTTTGCCCTCGCTGATAGCTGGCCACACATTATAGCCATCCAAGCCATCTGCTTCAGACACATTGCCCCCAGCTAAAGTTACTAAGGTTGGGTACCAGTCAGTTATGTGGATGAGCGCCCTGCTGGTCCTTCGCTTGCGTTTAATCAGTGGACTGTGGACAAATCCAATGCCACGCACTCCTCCCTCCCAATATGTTCCTTTGCGGCCTCGCAATGGCCAGTTGCTTCCCCCAGAGAACGTCTGCCCTCCATTATCTGTAGAGAAAACAATAATACTGTTGTCATAATAGCCGTATTTCTTCAAGGTCCAGGTGATATTCTTCACAGCTTCATCCATGCATGTGACCATGGCAGCATATTTGCGGCGGGCAACGTTGCCCATGGAGCGATAGCGATAGATGTATTCCTTCGGGGACTGCAAAGGGGTATGCACTGCCTGGAATGCTATGTAGATGAAGAGAGGCTTCTTGGGGTTGTGGGTTGCCAAAATTTTTCTGACTCGCTGGGTGTAAAGGAACGTGGAATACTTGCCACTTTGTTCCCAGGCTACATTTTCCCCATCATGAAGATCATACCCACATATTCCTGGCCCGTCACAGTTGTCGTATGTATAATAATCCACATTTCCTGTCAGTGAGCCCAGGAAGGTATCAAAGCCCCTGCGTGTTGGCAAGCATTCTTTACGATAAAAACCTAAGTGCCATTTGCCAACCATGTGGGTAGAGTAGCCGGCTTCCTGCAGCTTCTGTGGGAGAGTGACCTGGTTTAGAGGCAAGCAATTTGGCTGTCGGGGACGGATGATTGAGTGCTGAAGACCTGTATGGATCTGGTACCTAGAAAGAGAGAGAGAGAGACAAAGAAAGCAAAGATATCATCTTAAATTGCAATATCTCTATCCCCCTGTGAACCTACATTGTGTGCCTGAAAAGTAGGTTTCCCTGACAGAACATTACTTCTACCTGGATTCCTTCTAAAAGCTGCATGGCATGGTTTCAAAGAGTCCAAGCTGTAAGCAGACACAATATAATAGTTATCTATTTCCAGGATCACTGGTATACATTCATGCAGCATAAACACATTTTTGTTTTTTATAGCAATTTTATTAAACACTACAGTTAAAAAGCTTTAAACTTTAAAAAGAATAGAAAATAGTGCAGAAAAGAAAAATAGAAAGAAAAGTAAAAATGAAAAATAAGAACATAGTAAATACACACACACACACATATGGACATCACAAGTATACACAATTTTAGTAACTTATCACCTTCTTTTAAAATACAAAATGATCCCTTTTTCCCATATCTCATTTCTTATCTACAAAAAAAATCCTTAAGGTCTTGTCATTTCAGTCCTGATGTGGTCCATTCAAGGTTACCAGAAACAATAACATATATGTTTTAACCTTGATCAAATAAACTAACTTTATATTCCTTTTAATTTTAAAATCCCAATCTTTAATCCTTTTAAAATAATGTGCTAAAATTTTATTTCTTTTCCATTTTTTTCTCTCCCTCCCTCCCCACAAAATTCTTCAAAGCTTTAATAAGTCTCTTTTGTAAATCCAATATAGGAAAGTTATCCAGGTCACCTTTTTTGTTTTTTTTTTAGGGAGTTATTTGTATGTTCCTTTTAAATGTAAAGGTAAAAGTTTTCCCTATCCACTTGTGTCCGAGTCTAGGGGGCGATGCTCATCTCTGTTTCTTAGACAAGGGAGCCAGCATTGTCCTAAGATATTTCCACAGTCATATGGTCAGGATGAATGTATGCCAAGGTGAATGGGATGCTGCTACCTTCTCACCTTTTTATCTTAAAAGGTGAGAAGGTAGCATGCTTTCAAACTGCTAAATTAGCTGGAGCTGGGGCAAATAACAGAAGCTCAAATCTTCTCCTTGTCCAAAGGAATTATGAAGAGCCAGTTCTTCATTCCACTGTGGTTGTGGGCTCCTTTTCTAATGGAACTATAACCAACCACCAAGTTTGCCCTTTCTTCTCTGGAAATCTCCAAAATACACATATTTTTAAAGGATGCATAGAATATTGGTAAATTCCAATGTTTTTTGGGACTACCTTAGGCCCTATTACTTTTTCATTTATTTCTTCATATTTGCTCACCACTCCTATTTCCATCTCCTTGTTAGTTTTTACTTCCAACTGAAGAGTTTAACCACGTGCTGAGATCCAAGCCAGAGATGGTAAAACTAACAGGAGCAAATAATGGAACAAAAACAAAGATCAGTCCATTATATAATACTTTCTGGATGATTTTGCTGTAAGTATATATCAATGGGGAAATGCAAAATTTGTTACTAC
Organism: Pantherophis guttatus; assembly: GCF_059756535.1. Lineage (NCBI taxonomy): Eukaryota > Metazoa > Chordata > Lepidosauria > Squamata > Colubridae > Pantherophis > Pantherophis guttatus. The sequence goes on from NC_142064.1 coordinate 197,665,546, forward strand.
TGGTTCTGTGAATGTGGCTTGATGGGGGTAATGTGACTGGGTGCGCGTGGCCAACTTTTTTTTTTTTTTTTACTTTTAAAAGCATTTTTTCTACAACCTCTTTGGCCAGAGAGGTTGTTTAAAAAATGCTTTTAAAAGGCTCTGACGATCAGGCAACTCAGCTGGGATCACCAGAGGCTTTTAAAGGCATTTTTTTTCCTACAACCTCTTCGGCTGACCCCACCGTACCTCGTCTGGCCCCCTCTCCCCGCCCCCCGCCCCCCACTGTAACCATCTGACAGGCTAAATTGCTGATCTGTAAGGACCCCCAGGTCCATTCTTCGCAGAATAACCCACCTCCCTCCTGAAACCCCTTAAAATACGTATAATATTATACGTTTGTTCAGTACTATTTGGATGATTGCTGAACAAATGGGCGTAAGTCAAGGACCATCTTTATCTGTAACTATGACTGATCCACTATGTATCGCACAAAGCCCAGTGAGTTTTACATGTCATGTAATTAATTTGATATCATAAATTCTGCATAATGCAATCTTTTTTTCCTTCCAGATGAGAATAATTAGATATGTTTTGGATAGCAAGCAAAAAAACTCAGCATAAGCTTGTTATGAGGCAATACACCGAGGAGAACAGCATCTTTACAGTCTATCGCCTCTGCCACCACTAATGTAGGGAAAGCATATTAAAACCTTCAATAGTGCTGATACTCTGTCTTACTGCAAATTAGGTAGCATCTGCCAGAAAGGCTCTTTGCATCAATACTTCTGACAAATTCAGGATCACAATCAACACTATCTAGAAAGTCAAAAGTTAAAATTTGAATGGTTTTTGTTTTTAAGATTTATAATGATTCATATTTAAATAGAGATGTTGCAGGTAGTCCTCGACTTACGACCACAAAAGAGCCCAAACCTTCTGTTGCAAAGTGAGAAGTTGTTAAGTGAATTTTACCCCATTTTACAACCTTTCTTACCATAGTTGTTAAATGAATCACTGCAGTTGTTAAATGAATCTGGCTTCCCCATTAATTTTGCTAGTCAGAATATTGCAAAAAGTGATCACATGACCCCGAGACAATGCAACCGTCATAAATATGATTCAATTGCCAAGCATCTGAATGTAGATTATGTGACCATGGGGATGCTGCAATGGTCATAACTATGAAAAATGGTCATAATTCACTTTTTTCAGTGCCATTGTAACTTTGAATGGTCTCTAAATGTATTATTGTAAATCATCCTCATCTGGTGACTACCATTGGGACTGGCAACTTGGTCATCATGTGAAATGGTCACTAAGAGAAACCATGACTGTGCTTATGATCTTATTTCTCCTTTCCTTTGCTTTACAGACCTGCAAAGGTTATAAATGAAAAGATGGGTCTTTAAGGTGTTTTTTCATCACTGTCATAACTACAATTGGTTGCTAAACAAGGCAGTCACTAAGCTGCATTGATCTCTATCCACAAGGGATCGATTCAGCAGGAATTAATGTTTCATATAGACATGCTTTGTTTTCTGAAAACTTTTATTTATCAACTTCAAAGCACTTAGTCCTTTTAAAACTGAGGCAAATGGGGGCAAAATCTCTAGAATTTGCTGCAAGGGAAGGAATGCCTTTTTAAAAAAAAAAAAGTTGGACTGGGCAACCCATAGAGTGAAATCACATTCGTAGCTGCCCAGAAATGAAGCCCAAAGGGCTTATTCACAGATAAATGCTATAGGATTGCAGATTTAATTATGTCCCTGAAATCCACTGTAACATTTATTTTGGAAGTCATTTTATTTAATGTTGTGCCATAGTAGGAAAATGTTAGGATGTTATAGAACACCTTAAATACTTCCAGTTTTGTTATGGAATAAACGATGGGATAGGGCCTCCGGCTAGTTAGGCTCCAATGCTCACAAATCTGAGTCTTCCATAATCTTCATTGGTACGCTATATCTATTACTTTCCCTCCAGTTCAAAATATTTATGGAAGAAATCCACATACTTTTGCTTCACTTTTAATTGTATATCTCGTGATATGCATGCAGGTAATGGCACTCTGAAATTGGATACAAAAGTAAATGAAGATAGTTTAGCTAGCCACAAAGCAGATGTCTACTTTTCTAGAAATGTCAAAGGAAAAGACATTAGGAAAAGTCAAAGATTCCGCACTGAGTCTTTTCTAACCACCCAATAATTCTCCAATCCCCAAACTTTTTTTTTTCTCTTTCTCGGGAATAATTGCAATTGGCTCTGAATCTGTCCCTCTGCCCCATCCCAACACACACACACACACACACACACACACACACACCACATACACTGTTTATTTGGAATGCGTAGCTGTGGGAAGTTAAGAGTGTTTTATGTCTGACAGATGCTTGGATGATGAAAATAAGGCAAGTTTCTTTGATTTCTGGCTCATGGACAGCAGAGCAAGCCACTGAAAATCTGGCAAAACATAAAGATCTGTGCAATACAGAGTTTCCACCCAGAATGTTCATTTTGGTGTTTGGCGAATATGTAGGACTGGACTGTAGGACTATTGGTATGTTAACTGTAGCAGCAAAGTGAAGAACACAGTTCATGCGAAGTTTGGGCAGAAATTTTCATGATATCCTCGCTGTCTGATGGGCTTCACTTTGCTAAGGAGAAATAGATTATTCTGGGTTTTAGGAAGCAAGATGTCTTTCTTCCCCCTTTCTTCCTCCTATATGGTACATCCTATATTTTACATGCCAAGGATACTTCTCAGGCTGAATTCCTCAGGTTCAAGAGGTACAGTGGGAAAACCTCCTTCACGAAATCTGTAAATGGACTTCTGGTCAATATTGCCAGTACTGGACCAATAGAGTAACTCAAAAGAAAACTTTTGCGTATGTTTTAACTAACTTTTCAGCGGCTTATGTAATCCAATGTTATTATCATGGATCCGTATATTGTTAATCCCAAAACAGACCATTTCTTTAAAAGGGATGTTAAATTGCCTTCACTGCTAATAAAGTAAATGAATTTCTTGTTTTAATGTTAGCGACTCAAGAGCCTTGGTGGCGCAGCAGACTAAAGTGCTATTAAGTAGCACCAGCTGCCTGCAATTACTGCAAGTTCAAATCTCACCAGGCTCAAGGTTGACTCAGCCTTCCATCCTTTCGAGATAAGTAAAATGAGGACCCGGATTGTGGGGGCAATAAACTGACTTTGTATAAAAAAGAACACCGCTTTGGGGGGGGGGGCGAAAGCCCTACTAAGCAGGTATATACAAAAATATGAAGGCTATTGCTTAACGCATTGTAAGCCACCCTGAGTCTCCGGAGAAAGGGCAGCATATAAATCGAACCAATAAATAAATAAATAAATAAATTTGAGAGGCTTTGATGAAATCCCGCTGATTCTCCAAACGCTGCTGTTTCTGTCCTCATCATAATCCATTGCCTCTGTTTCTGTCCCCATCATAATCCATTCTATAACTGCATTTTAATTGTATATACAAGTTTTAATTGTATGTACAAATACAAGTTTTAATAGTACGTGGCGTGAATCTTAATGGTAACCAGGTAAGGGAGATCAGTAATACTATTTCCATATAAATAAGGAGCAAACAATGTAACTTTTTTTTCAAGATAAACTGGCTTCTCTCTGAAGGGAAAGTTGTTTGAACTGAAAAGTGGTGCCCATCCTTTGGGTAACACTGTCTGTACACCAGTACGGTTATGTTTTAAAAGCCTAATCCTATGAAATACAGCCAATATTATTACTCATCATTATGCCTCAGCATTCCTGTTTGCACACCAAACACCGTTGTGATTGAACATACTAATGCAGTGAAATCCATTTGCCGTTTTTTTTACTCATTCTTACTCATTCTTATGCCTCATCCCTACTGTCTGCACATGAATTTTGCTGCGCTTTAAACTTCTACTGCAGTAAAAACCCAACTAATCTTATCGCCCTCCCAAAAGGCTCGCAAATATCCCGCTCTTTAACACTTTCATTTTGAATCCTGAGAAACCACATTATCCCTTTAAAATAGCGTGGGGGGGGGAAGGGATTCGCCTTTCTCAATCTGGTTATCCATTCTGTCCCTCTTTTTTATTTATTTATTTATTTATTTATTTATTTATTTATTTATTTATTTATTTATTTGAACGGAACTTAAAGAAGTTTATTCAGGGGGGACGGCCTTGGCTGAAGTTCACGGGGCTTCCTTCGGGCTTCCTCTCCAGCACCCACGGGGGGGGGGCTTCCTTTCCCCTTTGGCGCCTGGGAGTTGCTTCTCCCGTCCAGTTCCCCCCGTGGACCGGGTGGACCGAGTGGCGTGAAAGCGGCGCTTCTGCCCCTCCTTACCTTCCCGTGATAAGCTGACTCCTGGAAGGCGTGCAGATGGGCTGGATGTAATAATTCTCCAGTTTAACCCCTTCGGCAGCCAACCTGTCCAGCGTCGGAGTCTGGATGTCCGAGCCGTGGTAGCCCACATCGTGATAGCCCTGGTCGTCGGTCAGAATGAAAACGATGTGGGGAGGCCTGGAGAAAGCAGGCGGGAGGCGAGGTTTCCCCGCCGGGTCCCCCGAAACCTCAGCCACCAGACCGGGCTTCATCCAGTCCCAGGATAAGTAGCCGAAGCTCAGCAGGCTGACCAGGGAAAAGCCAGTCAGGGCATAGACGGCCATGCTGGGCCGAGTCCCTAAGCCTAGACGAGAGGCGCCTAAGATGCCGGCATCTCCCGCCAATGGGGGAAATCTCGCCCGGACGCCCGTCTCGGCCAGCGGGGCTCCCCTCGCTCAAGCCGAGCGGAAAAAGCGGCCGAGCAAGTTAAAATCGCCCGCGGGAAACGCCTTCAGGGATGGGATTCGTAGCGGCGGCTCGATTCCGGAGCAGAGGCTGCGGCGTCGGGGGAGAGGAGAAAAGAGAGAGGGAGAGGCGGCATTCCCGCCAAGTTTTGCGGGCTGTCAGCGCGAGACCTTTTGCCCAAGTCTAAAAACTTTTCCCGAAACTCGCGCCCAAGTTCAGCTCCATCGCCGCCGAGTCCCCTCCTCTCTCCTGGGCGGCGGGACTGGGCTTCCCTTTCTTTACGCCCCGTCCCGACGGAAAGTCTGGGCCAGGAGCGGCTGTCATGTTGCCTCACCCCCTTCCTCGGTGGCTTCCCTTCCCCACCACGTTTCTTCTTCGGGGGGGATCTCCCCCCCCCTCGCCCCGCCCGCCCCGTCCTCCAAGTATGTCAAACTTCCACCCCACCCACCCCAATCCCGGATGCTTGTTTGGAAATATAGGGGCAACGCAGCCAGGGAGAAAAGCCCACTTCGGAGCGAAACCGAAGGGAAAAAAAATGTGAGAAGTTGAACAACATCTGCCCGGGGGATCCCCGCCAGGTTCTGGAGGGAGTCTGAAAAACTCCGCTCCTCTCATTGATTCCCAGGGAACCGGCCGGCGAGTTCTCCGCCGCTTCCTGGGTCCTAAGACGAGTTCGGTACCCGTCACTCCAGTCCAGTAGATCCAGGCGTCAGTTCTTCAGCTTGTAAAAAAGTAGTGGGGTCTCCTCCTAGCCAAATTTGGATTCCCCCTGACTCTATGAATACGCCGCCGTCTGATCCAATTGTATGGGAAGTGTTATAGAAGTGATTTGCCACCCGCCACCCTTTTTTCCCAGGGTCTTCCCAGTCTGATTTGGGAAGCATCCTGGACATAGATTGTTTCAACTCCTAACGACAACCCCTCAAAACGACGCTATAGAGCACTGCACACCAGAACAACTAGACACAAAAACAGTTTTTTCACTCTGCTAAACAAATAATTCCCTCAACATTGTCAAACTATTCACTAAGTCTGCATTACTATTACTATTTGTCTTCTCATCGTTCCTATCACCCACTCTTCCCACTTATGACTGCATGACTGTAACTTTGTTGCTTGTATCCTTACGATTTATATTGTTTCCTAGTATGATTTGATTGCTTATTTGTATCCTATGACTATCATTAAGTGTTGTACCTTATGATTCTTAACGAATGTATCTTTTCTTTTTATGTACACTGAAAGCATATGGACCAAAGACAAATTCCTTGTGTGTCCAATCACACTTGGCCAATAAAGAATTCTATTGTATTGTATTGTATTGTATTGTATTGTATTGTATTGTATTGTATTGTATTGTATTGTATTGTATTGTATTGTATTGCATTGTGTTGTATTTCAAGTCCTAGGCTTCCTTGGTAGGAGGTCAATCCAACTTCTGACTATAACTAGCCCTGCTAAATCCAGATTAGGTATTCTAATCAATTGGGTAGCTATAGGAAATTTAATAAATTGAACAGAATTGAATATACCCGTATGCAAAAAAAAAAAAAAAAAAAAATCACCTGGCAAGGCTCATCAGTTAGGGTGACCTTATCTGGGCTGCTAAAATCAATCAATACATGGCATCAGATACTCTTGACCCACCTGCATCATGTAAAGTGGCCCATGGAATGTCTCCAAGTTTCCAGGTCAGACACACACAGAGATTTCTTCTTCTCCTGCCATCCTTTCCATTACCAGAGAGCTAAACAGTGGCTGGGATGACACAAGCATACCACCATGATTTAGTAAATTAACATAATGTTCAGACATTGCCCTTAAAACCTTTTTTTTTTTTCAGTTAGCCGGGCTGTCCTGATTTTATGGTGGGTTTTTAAAATTTGAAATTGGTTTTGAATTGAAATGTTTTAAATTATGGGCCAAACTTTATTTAATTATTTTAAATCTATTTTAACTTTTGTGTACAAATGTTTTACTTTGGCTGTTCACCGCCCTGAGTCCGAAAGGAGAAGGGCGGTATAGAAATCTGAAAAATAAAATAAATAAAATAAATAAACATATAACCTATGAGATCTATAATTGGGGACTGCCGGTGGTCCGTGAGAGCATTATAGAGACCTAAGTGCAGGCACCAAAATATTAATGCTCAATTTATTGAGAGAGTGCCAGTTGATTCTATTTTATTTTATTATTTTATTATTGATTTTGGTTTTGACACCTAAGGCTAAAGGCAGTAATTGGTTCAACGATCTTACCAGTTGTCAGTTATGTGAGGTTTTAAAGCTGACAACTGGCAGAATTACAAGGATATTCTGCAAACAAGAGAGATATGGTAGATTTTAAAAAATTTAAATGATGCTGTAATATATCTTCGTAACAGAAACTACCATATCAGGAACTTCTGTATCCATCTAAAATATGATAAAACAGATTTGTTTTATAAATCAGATTTGTTTTATTTGTTCTATGCAGGTTGTTCTCTGGCCAGTATGATTGGGGTATTCTAGGATATGGGATTTTGGGATTCTTCTGGTGGATCATTTATATTGGAATAGATCACTGTTGATTTTAATAGTTTCTTTTCTTCTTCTTTTCTTCCCAGGTTTCCCAGGCTTCTGCATCATCAAACTTTCTCCTGGGTTGCTGAATGGATCCAGACACGGAGAGAACATTTTATGGGAATGTTTCCTGATCTTTTCCTAGCTTATGTTCCAAAAATTGGTGCTCCGAAGAGCTTTAGGTTGTTCTCTGCTTTCAGAGCAGATTTCCCTCTACATGTTTTGGGCTATGGTTTCCAGACAGCATGGGTTATGCCATATTAATTAGGAAATGTTTTTTAAAGAATTTTATTAAGGTTATCGTAACATAAAATACAAATGTAAATAAAGATGACAGGGAAATAAGGAAGGGGGGAAAGGAGGGAGAAAGAAGTGTAGGTTCGGGGGGGGAAATCAAATTCTAACTTTTTTCAGCTCAGTAAAGTACAAAATAAAACTACAACTTTAACTTTTTACTAACTTAACAAATACTAGCCATGTCTATAACAACAAACTGTATTAAACAGCAAAACCCAATGCAAATGTGTATTCATTACAGGTAGTCCTCATCTTACAACCATAACTGAGCCCAAAATTTAAGTTGTTAGGTGAGAAATTTGTTAAGGGAGTTTTGTGACTTTTCTTGCCACATTTGTTGAGTGAATCACTGCAATTGTTAAATTAGTAACACTGTTGTTAAGTGAACCTGGCTTTCCCATTGACTTTGCTTGTCAGAAGGTCACAAAAGGTAATCACGTCACTCTGCACATGACTCTGCAACCATTATAAATATGAGCCAGTTGTTAAAGTCTGAATTTTGATCACGTGAATCTTTTGCCACACTTGAAAAAATTTGGGGAGCTGACGGCTACAGGTAGGCGGGGGTCACAGTACACATGTAGATACAGATGTGGTTTGGGAAAGAGATTTGTGGATTTCCCCCCCCCCACTCCTTACCCTTGGCATACCTATTTGAGGGCATATATTATAACTTCTCAAGTTCCCCATTTCAGGATAGCCAGAGGAACCCACAAAGAGAATGAGCTTGATGAAGCACTAAGGCAGAGGTCTTCAAACTTGGCAGCTTTAAGACTTGTGGATTTCAACTCCCAGAATTCTCCAGCCAGCTGGCTGGAGAATTCTGGGAGTTGAAGTCCACAAGTCTTAAAGCTGCCAAGTTTGAGGACCCCTGCCCTAAGGCTTTACGCCTGATTGCCTGAAACCTTGTACAGCTGCTGCCAAAAGAGGACTTGTCATCCAGATCTCTGGAAAGCACGAAGCTGTCTATTCCAGACATCATTAATAGACAGCATGTCTGCCTGTCTGCATAAGACTGTTCAAGATGCCTTACTGTCCTTTTTATAAGCATGTATCCACGCCCTTCCTCTCCTCCCCAGCCAAAGCCAGTTAACTTTATTTTTTTCTAATCGTTGTGAAATTAGTGCTTTATCTTCTCTTAACCTATATGTATAAGTTCACCCGGTTGAGGCAGCATGGGCTGGAACCTGCTCAGCTCATACTGACTACTGTGGGTTGCTGCAGGCATGCCCAGACTCTGCTCTCTGGTGACTGCCGATTTCCCTCCACAGCTATGTTTATTTGCGCTGTTGGATTGATGTGACACCAGCAGCGCCAATATTATTGGAGGATGCAGTAGACCAGAACCTCTCTAAAGCAACCTGCCTGTCAGTCAGGATATTTCTACACAGTTCGGGCAGACAGGCAACACCAAGCCGCTCTTATATTTAAAGGTTCTGACAGATGACTATCACTTCCTCCCCTAGCCTCAGTCCTCATTAGCAATTGGTAAATGTTTTTCCTATTGGCAGGGAAATTGGCCAATTCCTGCTTTAACATAGCCTGCCCTGAACTGCTAGGGCAGCACCACTCAATGGCTTCATTTGAGAGGGAGGGAGGGAGTCCAAGTTAGGTAGAAAGGGAAAATAAAGTGCACTAAGCTGCCTACATTAGATGGGCTAGGTTCAGGGGTGAAATCCAGCAGGTTCTGACAAATTCTGGAGAATCGGTAGCAGACATTTTGACCAGTTTGGAGAACTGGTAGCGGAAATTTTGAGTAGTTCAGAGAACCAGCAAATACCATCTCTGGCTGGCCCCAGAGTGGGGTGGGAATGGGATTTTGCAGTATCCTTCCCCCAGGAGTGGGGAGAGAATGGGAATTTTGCAGTATCCTTCCCCCAGGAGTGGGAAGGGAATGGGGATTTTGCAGTATCCTTCCCCTGGGGTGGGGAGGGAATGGAGATTTTGCAGTATCCTTCCCCTGCCACGCCCACCAAGCCACACCCACAGAACCGATAGTAAAAAAATTTGGATTTCACCACTGGCCAGGTTCTTCTCTTTCTTTACTAATTTCCAGGAATAACTAACAGGTCTGAATAGAGGAGTAAAAGCTAATGTCATGACAACTGAAATACAAATGAAGTGCCTTTTTACATGAAATATTTCCTGGAGATTGGCAGAATATGATGAACTAAAACATGGTTAGCCATTTTGTGCTTCCATGTTGTATGATACAGAAGCAGTTCGTTTGACTGGGCTTTAGTTTAATGTGTGGCAGAAACGCATGCAGCTGAATTCAATGAGTTACGATCCAGATAATTAAGGGATTACATGTGGTGTGGACACACCTGTTGAAAAGCCTCAAAGCAGTAGGGGAAAGAGAGGCCCCACCAGAAACTTGACAGTCTCTAAGGCACAACCTTTCTGCTTTGCTGCTAGAAATCACCTGCCCATTATAGTAAAATCAATTAGAAAAAGGCAGCAGATAGACAAACCGCAATATAATGTGGGGTGTTATTATAAACACTTGCCACTCAAAAAATGCTGTACAAACTCCCCTACTTAAAACAAAACGAGACAAATTTAGTCTGCTTAACTGCATCAGTAAGTTGAATCACAGGGCAGCAAAGCGATGCATAAACATACCAAATGCCATTATTGGATTAGGGTAATACATCACACAAGAGGAAAATCCTGTTTTAAACAATCGGTCTCAAAAGACTGTCGTGTTCTGAAGTTTTTCCATCCACGTTGAAGAGATTATAATCTTTTCCATTAACCTCACTTTCAGGCAGTCTGCAAATCACAGTGAAGACATAAGGGAAACTTCTGACTCTGCACTAACTTACTTTGAGTTATATAAATCTCTTCCCAAGCAGAAAAGGCGTGTGGAGTGTGTACCTGGGAGTTAAAATGAAAGTGCTAGAAGAAGAAAAAATCAGAAGATGTGGAGAGACCTGGCCCATAGAATTGCCCAGGGGTGACCTCAACTGAATGGATAACATCATCATCATAGTAATCAAGACCTCTAAGTACATCTTTAGGTTAAGACCAGCACCCTGAAACACATCTGGAAACCATCTGGTGTCTGGCAGAAATAATAAACTCAGGCACAAAGTGCGCCAAGTGCTGTGTGGTGATTAGCTGCTTGAGAGTTTAGCTTTCAACAACTGAATCTTCAAGGATAATCCCATAAAGTTTTTTTCTCTGGGATGAAGAGTTCGTGAGATGGAGTTCATGAGAAAAACTGTTGTAAAGAGCATTGAACTTGCTGAACAGACTGGGCTGTAGATCAAATAAATAGTCAAATATTATGATCAATGATGAGGGATGCCTGGAGCTGCAATTCAGCAACAGTTATAGCTGGTCATTTGGGTTTGAAGAAGACACACTGTTGTGCACAGAGGTGGACACAGAGGTGGCTCTGCAGTCCCAGTCTGGAAGCCCAGATTCTAGCACAATGGGGGGCACTGGAAGTCCAATGTTGTAATAACTGTGGTGTTGTTCTGTGACACCATTCACGGTTTTCTATTAGTTTTTGACAGCACCTTCGTAGCTGGTGGAGGCAACATCTATAGCGATAAATGTTCTTCGCCATTGCTCTTGCTCTTACACCACATTGACAGTGCTGTCCCAGAGTAAAAACAATTGGCTTGAAGTTGGGTTGTACATGTCTATGGTTACAATTGCAGTCACTCGTACTTTGGGTCATGTATGCATACGAGCAGTGGTGGGATTCAAATAATTTAACAACCGGTTCTGTGCCTTAATGATTTCTTCCAACAATCAGTTCACCAACCTGCTCAGAAAATTAACAACGAGTTCTCCTGAAGTGGTGCAAACTGGCTGAATCCCACCACTGCATACGAGTCCAGCATTCAAGTTTAAAAAGTGAAAATAATAATTAATATATTTCCATCATCCACTGTCTATAGATACATATATCACTGTCTATAGATACATATCCTGGTCTTTTAACTGTTATCATATATAAATGGTA